>NC_086450.1:488099129-488341629 GCF_028390025.1 Pseudophryne corroboree
TTACAGGGTAAACTCCTAACTCCACCTCTGGCTTCAGAGGGTATTGTGGGATTTTTGGAGCTATCCTACCATCTTTTACTTGCACAACTACTGGGGCTACGTTTGCTATTAATCCAGTGTCTTGTCCATCCTTGGTCCAAAGTGATTCCGGTATCTGGGAAATCATTTCTTCTACCTTGGACGGACACCTATTTACAACAACAGTGTGTGACATTAATCTTTTTGGGGAGTCTAGCATATCCTGCGCTTCCTGAGCGTGGTTTTCGGGTATGTCCAAGAACACACCTTCAGGAGTACAGTATATGACGCATCCCATTTTGCACAGTAAATCTCTACCTAGGAGATTAGTCGGAGCCGATGCAGCCAGCAGAAAAGAATGCTTGGTGTGCAAAGGCCCTATCATAATCTCTGCTGGTTTGCTCAAAGGGTATTGTCGCACTACTCCTGTTATTCCCATGGCTGGAATTGTTTTACCAGTGGTTCTCATGCCCACGGTTGAATTTATCACTGACTTGGCCGCCCCCGTATCTACAAGGAAATTTAGAGATTTACCAGCTACATCAATTGTAACCTCGGGTTCACTTCCAAGGCTCGCAATTAATTTCACTGGCTGCAGATTACAGGTGTGGCCCCGCCCCTATGGTGCGTGGTGACCTCCCTGCATCGCGCTGGCAGCTATTACCTGTGGAGGGGGTAAATGGGAATTATCAGAGACTTGCCAGTCTCTTCTTGGGGGATACCTCCTTGTTTCCCCTGCGTGTGGCTCATAACTCCGTCTCTGCGGTCCTTGATCCCAATCTCGTGTGTCATGTCGTTGTCTAGAGTTTTTATATGCATTGTGTGGGTTACTGGTGCAGTTACGTGCAAAATGACCTTCCCTGTTACAATTGTAACATTTTACCATATGCGGCTTACCACCAGGGGACTGAGATTTAGACTGAGGCGGCCTTGTTGTAAGGGCTTGGATACTTATCGCCATCAGTTTATCACTCTGTGACTCCCTGCGTCTTGTGATGTTCCTGTCGTGCCCAACAGCAGTCTCTCTTAAGGCGGCCACCGACATACCTCTCCTGTTAGGTTGAGTGGTTTGTACCCTATTCCTTAATACCTCCTTTAAACCGTCCATCAAGACGGACACCGCTACCTCTCTATGGTGTATATTTGCCTCAATGTCCACGATCCCAGTATATTTAGCCATTTCCTCCAGTGCCCGGTGGAAATAGTCAGAGGCTGTTTCTCCTTCCATTTGTTTGATGGAGAAAATTTTGTTCCATTTTACCACAGCTGGGAAGTATATTCCCAGCTGCAGATTGATCCTGGTTACATTATCTTGATTATACTCATCCGTAAGGGGTACCTCTTCATCTAATTTACAGTCTGCTATAAATTTTACAGGGTCAATACTAGAGGGCAGGCATGCCCGCAGTACTGTCCGCCAATCTTTGTTGTTTGGTTCAGTGGAGTTACCCAGGTCCTTAATGAACCTCTGACATGTGGCTAAATCCTTTCTGGGATCAGGAAATTCAGACAAAATTGTTCTTAATTCTGCTCGGGACCAGGGACAGTGCATTGCAATATTCCTGATGGGTGTGACCCCATTTGTGTCGGTCTTCCCAACGGCTATCACTCTAACAGGATTAAGATTAAATACTTCGCTCTGGGTTGATTCTACGGTGTGTGGTGCAACAGTTTCAGCATATTGTACAGTGCCGTACTTACCTTTAGACACAACCTCACCTGTCCCTGAACTATGGGCCCTTGATACCACTCTTACTGGTTGGGCGGTGCCCACTGGAGTATCGTTTATGGTGGCCGCTAGAGAGAGAGCTGAAATCGTAGTGGGCTCATCTTCCTGGTCGTATTCCTGGGGGAAGTTTAAAATGGGATACAACTTGCATGGGTTAGCGTTAGTATCAACATTTGCATTAACTTTCATTTTATCCTTATCACTACTACATTGGTTAAGTGCACCCTTATCGTACACCCGCAAGTCATTCTCTGCAGCCACTTTGTCCCCTACTATATACGGTGGTGGTGCCGTTGCTATCAGATTTCTACCAGGATTTGAATTTACTTTCTGAGCTAATTCCTGCTGTATTTCACTTTCCTGTTACCATACCTGTAAACAATCATAATGTCTAATCCTCTGTTTTGCAGATTTTATTAGACCTATCCTTCTTCTTAGGTTTTGCAATATCTCAGGGTTCAAACTGCCTACCCGGGGAAACTGTTCCCCATCATCCTCTGTCATTCGTTCCCATTCTTTGCATAATACCTGTGTGTGTGATCCGTATTTTTCACACATTATATACCGTGCTGACCCTTTGGGCCAACCATTACCAACGTGAACCCTTGTTGGACGTCCCTTCTTTGAGCAATTGGCCCCCATCGTTTGCAGATACTGCTGTCTTAGCGAATTCTTACAAACAGACCAAGTTGCCCGCGGTAAGGCGACGGTGAAAGTCCAACCAGTGCCTTCACTCACTTTACGCCCCAATTGGCCAGTACGAGTTTCCAGCAATGTGCCCACCACTGGACTTACCCAATTTGCAGGATCTTTTTGTAACCTCTATTTACTGGGGCATGTGGGAGTATGCTACCCTCCCCAGTAAGTATTGGCTGTTGGAGATTTCCTGAGTGAACAGCGAAACTCCCTTAAAATAACAAAAACCTACACAAATCACGTTAGAATGTACAAATAGCGTTTATGATCCCACAGTAAATTTTAATGGGTATCAAGGTAACAAACTAATGCACACAATTACGTGCGGTACAGTCGCACTGCGCATAAGTAACTTAATATTTATGCGCTGTACGACCAACGGAATCGGTTGTTTAGGCTGCGAAACCTTCAGCCGGAGCTCAACTTGTGTCTATATGGGTGCTACGCCAAACCCCCCGGGCTGCGCTTAAACCTTTGCAGTCCTTTTGTCTGCGGATACTACTTGCTCCTTTTACCTTGTATAATGTTAACGCGGGCAAGCCAGTCCCACACCACCAAGTGTCCACTCACCTGATGTGGTCTCCGACGGGATCCCGATTTCTGGGTTCACAAAATAATACCTTTATTTCCACACTCACTCCTGTTCATTCATATACACTCTAATCTTTCTGTACAGAAATTCCTTTCATACAGGCAGTAGTCCAATCCCTGAGTTATTGCAAATAGAAAAAGGTTCTCGTTTAACTAAGCTTTTTTGGAAAACTGAACAAACCTGTGCTATTATCAGGTGGCTATACTAAACCGCCCACACTAAACAATGCTATCGTGTGATTTGAGTTTCGGTGGGCGTATCCGTACGCTCCGTTACGTAAACACGCCACGTGCGTATGCTTTTGTGTTGCGTACGTAATCTCGCACGTTGCCCGAGACACGTATGCACAAAGTCCAGATATGCCCACAGCAACGCAACTAACACGCTTCTATAAATGTAAACGATATTAACTGTAATCGCTTACTGTACACCACACAGTATCTGCTATGCTGTGTGCGTGTCTTTTACAATTATTCCATTAAAAATTATCTTTTATAATCTCAACTAAATAGCACCAGATTTCCTCAGCATGTATCTATTAATCAATACTAATGGCAACAAGAGAGTGAGACGCAACAATGTACAAATAAAAAAGAAAACACAGGTGTGTGTGTGTGCGTGCGTGTGTGCGTACGCAAAACAGAAATAAACAGTTTTTAAAAGATAATAGCGTATTGTTCTTACCTTCCTGTTTCGGATTCCACCCCAGCACTCCTACAGCGTAGCGTACAGACGCTTATCTAGTCAGCACCACTGTATCCCTTACCACTAATACGGATACGAAGGATACTGCTTTCCCGCCCTTTGCTGACAGATAAAGTCTGTGATCGCTAGTGCGGATATGTGGAGGACGGACGAGGCCCCAATTGATAAAGCTGATTATTTACCTTATAACACACGCTATTTACTTATACTATGAAGCCGTAATGGCCGCTGAACCTCGTGCACGTGCTAAGTACTCCGTACGCTATTTGCGTATGAAGACCTTGCACGTGCTATGCAAGTTACGTACACACGCTGCGCTGTGAGTACGGAATACACACAGCGAGCGTACACACAGATAATAACCTTTTAAAACCTTGCACAGAGTATGCTTATACTGTAATTCTTAGTGTTGAGACACTGTAATGATATAATCACTGTTTAACCTTGGCTTGTAAGCTAGCTATATGAGCGATTGAGATGCTCAACAACCCTTAATAATAAATGGTGAAACACACACCTTGCTAAGGTTCCAACACCTTTACTAGACGAAGTAAGTAAGTAAGAGAGAAAAAGTAAACAGTAACATCTCATACACTACAGGCTAACATTAATAACTAACAGAATGACTAAACAGAAATATACACAATAGCGAACGATCGCGAAACACAATTACATATATTAAGAATGAACGGCTAACATTACATGGGTAACAAAGTGGCCACAGAGAAACATACCATACGGGGAACACTCGCTTGCGCAACCGGATCCAGTCCTCCAATTATCAGAGATAAATGTTGAAGAGAGAGAGTACTGGCCGGTCTGGGGACAGTGACCCTTATATACACAACATACAGTGTACTACAAAGGGCCCTACAATCTTATTGTTCATTGGACACAGGAATGTCTCTCCGCATCATAACAAAAGGTCATAGGTTAGTTTGAACAGGTGGGCTGTGACTATATCAAACTGCTCAGGTGGGAGGGAATCTCAGAATTCCCACCGCATGGATAATGAACTGCAAATATAGTAAATGTCCAGAAACTACTAATAGCCATAACTATACGCAGGAGCGATTAATCTTTACCTAACCAGCACCGGATTGTTCCTAATAAAATGTTCTTTAGTTAGGTACCAGACACCACTGCTCAAACCCAGTCTGACCCTTCATATCATGCAAAGAGGAATTCCTCTGTCCAGCGACCAGTTACATTAAACAAACTTACAGTTATTATTAGGGGGAACATTATCTATAAAACATACTATTTGGATTTATTATTTAACGATTGAGTCGCCCGCTAGACGCACACAAACTCTACCGTATATGCACATACCACGCGCTCGAGCGCATGGCCGAGGAGGCGCCATCACGCAGCTGCGAGTATCCGCACGCACGGGAGAGAATGTGCACGTGCAGCGTGCAAGCGCATGAGGTGAATATATGGCAACGTGTAGCATGATATTTTTCTGACTTTGACAGGGATAGTACTCACCAGAACACTGCTGAGACATCGCCAATGCAATGTGATCCAGAAAAAGACACTTCTGTCACCGGTACAAAGTATGAAACTGCTATATCACAAGGGACTGTTTGTTGACAGTTCTTCATGTCGACATAATGACTATCATTATGAAAACTGTCGGCCAATTGTATCCAACTCCCACAAAAACTCAGGAGGCTTCTCACTGTATAAAGATGGGACAAGATACACAAGGCCCATGGAGACAGATGCCAACACTATGCATCATGCAGCCAGCAGCAGCACATGCACCCTGGGTGACAACACATGACCCTGTGCCTAGCTGCCTTAGCGGGGTCACACTATGCTGTGCTGTATGTTATATGTCACTGCACAGTCACCATTACTGTTTGCAGAGTGACCATCTTACTGTAACAACCCCGCCCACCACCTCCCAATCTCCGCCCCTCAATGTAGGCTCCACCTCTTCGAGGTCCGCGTTCTGAGTTTGCAGGATGAAATGTACAATTAGAAAAATGTATAATAAAAAAAATAAATAAACACACAACTGCCTGACCACCTTACAAGGAATGCTGCTACACTACCTCAGATACTCTACAGTTTAGCCGCATGGTCACGTGATGCTCCTACGCTGGAAGCAAAAAGAAACAGCTGGGCTGCCTGTGAATAAGAGGAGAAGATGGCCCCTTCTCCTTCTCCAGACTCCTCCACTGCATCCTCCTCCTCCTCTGGCCAGACTGCAGCTCTGCACACCAACTCAGCCTCATTCTGTTAAGGGGGAACCAGTGGCTTGCAGCATGCCGGCGGGTGGCATGTAATGAGTCAGTCTGACTCATTGTAGTGCCTCCGTCTGTGGGCCCCTTCATCGTGGAGGGGTCCCAGTGCATTGCACCGGTTGCACCGCTGCAAGTTCTGCCCCTGAACCTATGATAATAGCCCACCAGACCAAAGAATCTCCTGAGTTGCGACTTACATTTTAGCTTAGGCCATGTGAGGACTGCTTCCACCTTGCTGTGTTGAGATTTAACTTGCCCTTGGCATTCAATATACCCCAGATACTTTGCCTCCACAATTATGATGGCACACTTCTCCAGGTAAGTTGTGAACCCTTGTGCCTGTAGAGACTGTAACCTCACCCACCTTTGGAAGGTGCAACTTTATACTGGAACAAACCCACTGGGGTATAGAAGGCTGTTGTTGCTTTGGCAGCCTCCATCAGAGGAATTTGCCAGTACCCCATCAGTAAATCTAACGTGGTGAGATACTGGCTTATTGCTAAGTTTTCTACTAGTTCATCAACCCGGGGCATAGGATAGGAATCAAACTGAGGAACTTTATTTAACTTTCTGAAGTCATTACAGAATCTCAAAGCTCCAAAAGGTTTGGGTTCTAAAACAATGGGATTATTCCATTCACTGTTTGACTCCTCTATGACCACCAAGTGCCACATCTCTTCCAGTTCCCATTTTACTGCTGACTGTTGGGCCTCCGATATACAATATGGCCTTTGTTTTATCACCACCCCGGGTGGAGTAACATTGTCATGCTGTATGATTTGAGTATTCCCCAGGAGGGCAGAGAACACAACCTGGTACTGTGCTACTAAGTTTACCACTTCTTGTTTCTGGCTAGGACTCAAAGTGACTTCAATAAGCACCTGACATTCTGAGGTTTTCACGGCCACTAAAGAGGGCTGACTGGCACTTTCCAAGGCTTCAATAAATTCACATGGTAGACTTTTACCTCTTTCCTTCTACCTTCCTGCCGTACCTAGACACCAGTATCAGTACCTTCTTGCAATGTCGCCCCTATTAAAGGTCTGGTTGACAGCAGTAATACCCTGACTGTGTTTTTGATGCTGTTGAGCCCTTACCATATGCCTGGTCAGAAGTGATGCAATTTGCCTTAGACAGCCATACAATTGAGACACAAACTGAACGATGTTAGGCTCTTGGGACAATTGCTGCTCCCACCCTTCTTTTAATAGATCTAGTATCCCTCTGCATTGTCTACCATAGAGGAGTTTGAAGGGGCTAAACCCCATACAGTCTCTATATAAAGTCTCTATATAAATAAAGGAGAATAATAATAATAATAGAGGTAAGAGTAGGTCCTAATCTCGCTTCTCCTGTGACACTGCCCTTTTCATCATCTGCATAAGGTCACTGTTAAAGCATTCGACCAAGCCGTCTGTCTGCGGGTGGTAAACCGAAGTGGTAATTCTATCCACCTTTAACAGGTAACACAATTATTTCATTCATTTAGACACAAAAGGGGTACCTTAGTCGATCAGGACCTCTTTTGGTATTCCTAGATGGGTATACAGCATCAACAACTCCCGGACAATAGTGCTAGCTAGATTTCATGTTACATAGTGGTGTGGCCTCCGGGTACTCGGTGGAGTAGTCCACCGTCACCAATATATACTGATGCCCATGATCTGATTTATCTACTGGCCCTATCAGATCCATAAAAATTGGCTCACTAGGCATGGAAATTATAGTCAGGAAAACCAAGGGTACCTTAAATTCTGTCTGGGGTGCATTCTTTTGGTATACTGAGCATTCCTGACATTATTTTTTTACTGCAGCATGAATGCCTGACCAGGAGAACCATAGCTGGATACGCTGGAGAGTTTTCTCCTCCCCTAAATGGCCACCCCATAAATGCATGTGAGCCGCCCTTAATACCAGCTGCTCGTGTTTTCGGGGAATCAGCAACTGGTCTACTCTTTAATCTTGCAAATAAGTTACAAGGTAAAACAAATCATTTTTCACATAAAGTAAGGTACACCTTCAGGTGGTAAAGCAGAGTTTACCTTACCATTTACCACTACCACATTTTATAATATATTGGACAAGTTGCCATCTTTATGTTGATCTCGCCTAAAGTCCTGCAAAGACACTCTTTCGCAAATGGGGGACCAATGTGTCTCAATCTCACTGACAAGAGAAAGCTTTACAGTCATACAACCTTGGCTTCTAGTAGATCTTGGCCCCTGGGACAGCTCAACCTCTGTCTGTCTGCCAATGTCATGCCAGGTAACAAACTCCTGCAACAGTGGGAAGTCCTGGCACAGGATTAGTGGATAAGAAGGCTTGGAAGCTACTGTGACTACCACCATTTTTACTGGTCTTCCTTTAATCACCACCGGCAGGTGCACTCGTGGGCATTCTTCTATGTCCCCAAGTATACATAGCACTTTTACCAGAAGTACAACCTGGCCAGACCTGGGAGGAACCAGGTTAGCAGAGATGATAGACAATTCACTGCCAGTATCAACCAAGGCCCATATATCCAGCCTTCAATCTGTACCATCAGATGAAACAGGGTAGTTTCAGCTGGGGAAATAATTCCAGCCACCATACTGACTACAGGTTGTGCTGTTTTCCCTGAGCTGCAATCCACTAGCTCACCCTGCTTTAGGCAGTACCACTGTGCATGACTGGGCTCCCTGCACTCAAAACATATAACTGGAGACGGGCTGTTTGGTTTAACAATGGGGATCTGGGTACTGGGCTTAGGTACTGGCTGTAACCCTTTCTTGGCTTTATTACATTTTCCCAGGGTCAGGTACCTCTCAATCACCACTAATAACTCCTCAATTGTCAGGGGGTCAGCCTGCAAGGCCCAGTGTTTTACACCACGGTCTAATAACCGTATAGCCTGGTCTAGAACCACCACTTCCACTACCCACTGAGCAGAGTTTTTATCTGTCACTGTAACCAGGTTTTACTCAGTCTGGACAATTATGCCAGTTTGACCATTGGAGGCTCAGATGGGTTCAGCTGCAACTCATAATATTCTTGGGCTTTGCTGGGACCCGTCACCCCAATCCTGCTGAGTATAGCTTCCTTCAAGCAAGGACAGGAGCTGACTTCAGACAACTTTAACTCAACATAGGCCGTCTGTGAATCCCCTGTGCTATATGGAGCTAATCTAACCCTTGATTTCTGGTATCAAATATGTCGCCCAAGACTAGTTAATCCTTGCAAAATTACAGCTACATATTCAAAATGGTAAATTATAATATGGTGTTTGTGCCCACTTTGCCAGCGTATTTCATTCACAAACCAATGATGGGTCAGGCAGAATACAAGTGGGTGATATGTAAGTGACCACCTTCTGTTGATTGCAGGTCTCACAATTGTGGCACAAGACTAGTTAACCCTTGCAAAACTACAGCTACTTATTCAAAATGATGAAATATGGTGTGTGCCCACTATGCCAGTGTATTTCATGCCCAAAACAGCATTACGCCAGACAAAGTACAAGTGGGTGATATGTAAGTGACCAGCCTCTGTTGATTTCAGGTGTCAAATTTGTGGCCCAAGACTAGTTAACCCTTGCAAAACTACAGCTACTTATTCAAAATGGCAAGTTATAAAATGATGTTTGTGCCCACTTTGCCAGTGTATTTCATGCCCAAAGCAGCGTTGGGCCAGGCAAAATACAAGTGGGTTATATGTAAGTGACCACCCACTGTTGATTTCAGGGGTCAAATTTGTGGCCCAAGACTAGTTAACCCTTGCAAAACTCTATTGTCTGAATAAGAAGCTGTGATTCGAATAAGAAGTTAATAAGAAGCTAACGTCAGCCTCGTTATATGCTGCCTCTATGCGGCCATTTAATTTTATAGTGTCAATCATAAAACAGTTCCATAATATTCAGAAGCATCAAAACCTCAATTCTTAAAAACATTTACTTAGTTCATCAATATGTGTGACCATCGATGTTACAGATGCCTGTTTCTATTCATACATAACCAGCGGAATAGTTACTTGTGTGTCACTTACTTATGATATTAGGACTGTCCAGTGCAATCATACTTGCCACATCCTTGCAGGGTAATCCTTTAGCTTGAAGTCACAGTGCACCATATTGGATCCCTCAGATGGTATATGGTGGCTGCGGTTAGGTCAGGCTAAATGGCAGTCAGAGTTGGAGGAGTGTCCACAGTGGAGCAGTAGTGCTGGTCGGTGGCAGGGGCTGGTTCAGGCTCTCAATAGTGTATCCAGCAATTCTTTATCAGGTACTGTAAGCAGAGGTAAGTACACCTGATGCATTTCACTGTACACTTACAGCTTTTTAGTTTGCTTATCCTGGATATTTCACGTGCACTATTAGCCATCTGCCAGCCACCTCCCAGTCACCTCCCAGCCACTGCCCAGCCACCTCCCAGACCCCTCCCAGCCACCTCCCAGTCACCTCCCAGCCACTGCCCAGCCACCTCCCAGACCCCTCCCAGCTGCCTCCAAGCCACCTCCCAGCCACCTCCCAGTCACCTCCCAGCCACTGCCCAGCCACCTCCCAGACCCCTCCCAGCTACCTCCCAGCCACTGCCCAGCCACCTCCCAGCCATCTCCCAGTCACCTCCCAGTCACTGCCCAGTCACCTCCCAGTCACCACCCAGCCACCACGCAGTCACCTCCCTGTGACCAGGGCCGGATCTAGGCCTTGTGGCGCCCAGGGCGAAGAAAATAGGGGCGTGGCTTCAAAGAAGGGTGTGGTCAGTTATGCCCCCTGTAGCTGTGCCCCCAGTACTGTGTACCCTGTACTGTGCCCCAGTACTGTGCCCCTTGTACTGTGCCCCCAGTAGTGCCGATCACAAAAAAATAAAAAATACTTACCATTCCCGCTCCTGTTTCCCGACCGCTGCTGTCCTCCATCTCTGGCCGCCGGCGCCGCTCCTCGGATCTATGGGAGAGACATCATGACGTCTCTTCCATAGCACAGCATAGACACTAGAGGTCAATTATGACCCCTAGCATCTATGTGCCAGTCCCACAATGCCGTGCGGTGCGCAATCCCATCATCGCGCACCGCACCGGGGGGCACCACCAGTAGTGGATCTTGCCACGGCGGCATCGCCCACCGGATGGTGGCGGCGCCCTCCGGAAGGTTGCGCCCCGGGCAAAAATCCTGCTTGCCCGTAGCAAGATCAGCTACTGCCTGTGACCTCCAAGTCACCTTCCAGACACCTCTCAGTCACCTCCCAGACATGGCCCAGTCACTTCCCAGTCACCTCCCAGTCACTGCCCAATCACCTCCCAGTCACCACCCAGCCACCGCGCAGTCACCTCCCTGTGACCAGGGCCGGATCTAGGCCTTGTGGCGCCCAGGACGAAGAAATAGGGGCGTGGCTTCGGAGAAGGGTATGGTCAGTTATGCCCCCTGTAGCTGTGCCCTCAGCAGTTGTGCCCCCAGTATTGTGCCCCCAGTATTGTGTCCCCAGTATTATGCCCCCAATACTGTGCACCCTGTACTGTGCCCCAGTACTGTGCCCCCAATACTGTGCCCTCAGTAGTGCCGATCACAAAAAAAAAAAATACTTACCATTCCCTTTCCTGTTTCCCGACCGCTTCTGTCCTCCGTCTCCGGCCGCCGGTGCCGCTCCTCGGATCTTGCCATGGCGGCATCGCCAACCGGATGGCGGCGGTGCCCTCCGAAAGGTGGCGCCCCGGGCAAAAATCCTGCTTGTCCGTAGCAAGATCAGCTACTGCCTGTGACCTCCAAGTCACCTTCCAGACACCTCCCAGTCATCTCCCAGACACGGCCCAGTCACCGCCTAGTCTCCTCCCAGTCACCACCCAGTCACCTCCCAGTCACAGCCCAGTCACCTCCCAGTCACAGCCCAGTCACATCCCAGCCACTGCCGAGTTACCTCTCAGCCAACTCCCAGTCATTGCCCAGTCACCTCCCAGCCACCTCTCAGCTACCTCCCAGTCACCTTCCTGTTACCTCCCAGCCACCTTCCTATCCCAGGCCATCACATTTCTGCCATATTACTGATACCGTCTGTCCTGATCACAGCAGCACCTTTCTGCGCATACTCTGTGTAACTCATGCACCGTAGCTTGCACAGTTGTATATGATCGCTCAACTACCAGACCATAAGAATTGTGTGTTGCTCCGGTATCCGGACTCTAGGTCAACCACACTTAGGTTGACAGTCATTAGGTCGACCACTATTGGTCCACATGCATTAGCTCGACAGGGTTTCTAGGTCGACATGGTCACTAGGTCGACATGTTCTTGGTTGATGTGATAAAAGGTCGACATGAGTTTTTCGCAAATTTTTTAATTTTTTGAACTTTTTCATACCTTACGATCCATGTGGACTACAATTGGGACACGGTGCACTAATTGGGGTTCCCGGTCATGCGAGGTGATTCCCGGTCATGCGAGGGGACATGGTGACAATTGGGGTTCCCGGTCATGCGAGGGGACATGGTGACAACTGGGGTTCCCGGTCATGCGAGGGGACACGGTGCACTAATTGGGGTTCCCGGTCATGAGAGGGGGTTCCCGGTCATGCGAGGGGATACGGTGCACTAATTGGGGTTCCCGGTCATGCGAGGGGACACAGTGCACTAATTGAGGTTCCCGGTCATGCGAGGGGATTGCCGGTCATGCGAGGGGACACGGTGCACTAAATGGGGTTCCCGGTCATGCGAGGGGACACGGTGCACTAATTGGGGTTCCCAGTCATGCGAGGGGACATGGTGACAATTGGGGTTCCTGGTCATGCGAGGGGACACGGTGCACTAATTGGGGTTCCCGGTCATGAGAGGGGGTTCCCGGTCATGCGAGGGGATACGGTGCACTAATTGGGGTTCCCGGTCATGCGAGGGGACACAGTGCACTAATTGGGGTTCCCGGTCATGCGAGGGGATTGCCGGTCATGCGAGGGGACACGGTGCACTAAATGGGGTTCCCGGTCATGCGAGGGGACACGGTGCACTAATTGGGGTTCCCAGTCATGCGAGGGGACATGGTGACAATTGGGGTTCCTGGTCATGCGAGGGGACACGGTGCACTGATTGGGGTTCCCGGTCATGAGAGGGGACATGGTGCACTAATAAAGGTTCTCGGTCATGCGAGGGGATTGCCGGTCATGCGAGGGGACACGGTGCACTAATTGGGGTTCCCGGTCATGCGAGGTGATTCCCGGTTATGCGAGGGGACATGGTGACAATTGGGGTTCCCGGTCATGCGAGGGGACATGGTGACAATTGGGGTTCCTGGTCATGCGAGGGGACACGGTGCACTAATTGGGGTTCTCGGTCATGCAAGGGGACACGGTGCACTAATTGGGGTTCTCGGTCATGCAAGGGGACACGGTGCACTAATTGGGGTTCTCGGTCATGCAAGGGGATTGCCGGTCATGCGAGGGGACATGGTGCACTAATTGGGGTTCTCGGTCATGCAAGGGGATTGCCGGTCATGCGAGGGGACATGGTGCACTAATTGGGGTTCTCGGTCATGCAAGGGGATTGCCGGTCATGCGAGGGGACATGGTGCACTAATTGGGGTTCCCGGTCATGCGAGGTGATTCCCGGTTATGCGAGGGGACATGGTGACAATTGGGGTTCCCGGTCATGCGAGGGGACACGGTGCACTAATTGGGGTTCCCGGTCATGCAAGGGGATTGCCGGTCATGCGAGGGGACGCAGTGCACTAATTGGGGTTCCCGGTCATGCAAGGGGACATGGTGCACTAATTGGGGTTCTCGGTCATGCAAGGGGACACGGTGCACTAATTGGGGTTCTCGGTCATGCAAGGGGATTGCCGGTCATGCGAGGGGACACGGTGCACTAATTGGGGTTCTCGGTCATGCAAGGGGATTGCCGGTCATGCGAGGGGACACGGTGCACTAATTGGGGTTCTCGGTCATGCAAGGGGATTGCCGGTCATGCGAGGGGACACGGTGCACTAATTGGGGTTCTCGGTCATGCAAGGGGATTGCCGGTCATGCGAGGGGACACGGTGCACTAATTGGGGTTCCCAGTCATGCGAGGGGACATGGTGACAATTGGGGTTCCTGGTCATGCGAGGGGACACGGTGCACTAATTGGGGTTCCCGGTCATGAGAGGGGGTTCCCGGTCATGCGAGGGGATACGGTGCACTAATTGGGGTTCCCGGTCATGCGAGGTGACACAGTGCACTAATTGGGGTTCCCGGTCATGCGAGGGGATTGCCGGTCATGCGAGGGGACACGGTGCACTAAATGGGGTTCCCGGTCATGCGAGGGGACACGGTGCACTAATTGGGGTTCCCAGTCATGCGAGGGGACATGGTGACAATTGGGGTTCCTGGTCAGGCGAGGGGACACGGTGCACTGATTGGGGTTCCCGGTCATGAGAGGGGACATGGTGCACTAATAAAGGTTCTCGGTCATGCGAGGGGATTGCCGGTCATGCGAGGGGACACGGTGCACTAATTGGGGTTCCCGGTCATGCGAGGTGATTCCCGGTTATGCGAGGGGACATGGTGACAATTGGGGTTCCCGGTCATGCGAGGGGACATGGTGACAATTGGGGTTCCTGGTCATGCGAGGGGACACGGTGCACTAATTGGGGTTCTCGGTCATGCAAGGGGACACGGTGCACTAATTGGGGTTCTCGTCATGCAAGGGGACACGGTGCACTAATTGGGGTTCTCGGTCATGCAAGGGGATTGCCGGTCATGCGAGGGGACATGGTGCACTAATTGGGGTTCTCGGTCATGCAAGGGGATTGCCGGTCATGCGAGGGGACATGGTGCACTAATTGGGGTTCCCGGTCATGCGAGGTGATTCCCGGTTATGCGAGGGGACATGGTGACAATTGGGGTTCCCGGTCATGAGAGGGGACACGGTGCACTAATTGGGGTTCCCGGTCATGCAAGGGGACACGGTGCAATAATTGGGGTTCCCGGTCATGCAAGGGGATTGCCGGTCATGCAAGGGGACGCGGTGCACTAATTGGGGTTCCCGGTCATGCGAGGGGACATGGTGCACTAATTGGGGTTCTCGGTCATGCAAGGGGACACGGTGCACTAATTGGGGTTCTCGGTCATGTAAGGGGATTGCCGGTCATGCGAGGGGACATGGTGCACTAATTGGGGTTCCCAGTCATGCGAGGGGACATGGTGACAATTGGGGTTCCTGGTCATGCGAGGGGACACGGTGCACTAATTGGGGTTCCCGGTCATGAGAGGGGGTTCCCGGTCATGAGAGGGGACACGGTGCACTAATTGGGGTTCCCGGTCATGCAAGGGGACACGGTGCACTAATTGGGGTTCCCGGTCATGCAAGGGGATTGCCGGTCATGCGAGGGGACGCGGTGCACTAATTGGGGTTCCCGGTCATGCGAGGGGACATGGTGCACTAATTGGGGTTCTCGGTCATGCAAGGGGACACGGTGCACTAATTGGGGTTCTCGGTCATGTAAGGGGATTGCCGGTCATGCGAGGGGACATGGTGCACTAATTGGGGTTCCCAGTCATGCGAGGGGACATGGTGACAATTGGGGTTCCTGGTCATGCGAGGGGACACGGTGCACTAATTGGGGTTCCCGGTCATGAGAGGGGGTTCCCGGTCATGAGAGGGGATACGGTGCACTAATTGGGGTTCCCGGTCATGCGAGGGGACACAGTGCACTAATTGGGGTTCCCGGTCATGCGAGGGGATTGCCGGTCATGCGAGGGGACACGGTGCACTAAATGGGGTTCCCGGTCATGCGAGGGGACACGGTGCACTAATTGGGGTTCCCAGTCATGCGAGGGGACATGGTGACAATTGGGGTGCCTGGTCATGCGAGGGGACACGGTGCACTGATTGGGGTTCCCGGTCATGAGAGGGGACATGGTGCACTAATAACGGTTCTCGGTCATGCGAGGGGACACGGTGCACTAATTGGGGTTCCCGGTCATGCGAGGTGATTCCCGGTTATGCGAGGGGACATGGTGACAATTGGGGTTCCCGGTCATGCGAGGGGACATGGTGACAATTGGGGTTCCTGGTCATGCGAGGGGACACGGTGCACTAATTGGGGTTCTCGGTCATGCAAGGGGACACGGTGCACTAATTGGGGTTCTCGTCATGCAAGGGGACACGGTGCACTAATTGGGGTTCTCGGTCATGCAAGGGGATTGCCGGTCATGCGAGGGGACATGGTGCACTAATTGGGGTTCTCGGTCATGCAAGGGGATTGCCGGTCATGCGAGGGGACATGGTGCACTAATTGGGGTTCCCGGTCAAGCGAGGTGATTCCCGGTTATGCGAGGGGACATGGTGACAATTGGGGTTCCCGGTCATGAGAGGGGACACGGTGCACTAATTGGGGTTCCCGGTCATGCAAGGGGACACGGTGCAATAATTGGGGTTCCCGGTCATGCAAGGGGATTGCCGGTCATGCAAGGGGACGCGGTGCACTAATTGGGGTTCCCGGTCATGCGAGGGGACATGGTGCACTAATTGGGGTTCTCGGTCATGCAAGGGGACACGGTGCACTAATTGGGGTTCTCGGTCATGTAAGGGGATTGCCGGTCATGCGAGGGGACATGGTGCACTAATTGGGGTTCCCAGTCATGCGAGGGGACATGGTGACAATTGGGGTTCCTGGTCATGCGAGGGGACACGGTGCACTAATTGGGGTTCCCGGTCATGAGAGGGGGTTCCCGGTCATGAGAGGGGACACGGTGCACTAATTGGGGTTCCCGGTCATGCAAGGGGACACGGTGCACTAATTGGGGTTCCCGGTCATGCAAGGGGATTGCCGGTCATGCGAGGGGACGCGGTGCACTAATTGGGGTTCCCGGTCATGCGAGGGGACATGGTGCACTAATTGGGGTTCTCGGTCATGCAAGGGGACACGGTGCACTAATTGGGGTTCTCGGTCATGTAAGGGGATTGCCGGTCATGCGAGGGGACATGGTGCACTAATTGGGGTTCCCAGTCATGCGAGGGGACATGGTGACAATTGGGGTTCCTGGTCATGCGAGGGGACACGGTGCACTAATTGGGGTTCCCGGTCATGAGAGGGGGTTCCCGGTCATGAGAGGGGATACGGTGCACTAATTGGGGTTCCCGGTCATGCGAGGGGACACAGTGCACTAATTGGGGTTCCCGGTCATGCGAGGGGATTGCCGGTCATGCGAGGGGACACGGTGCACTAAATGGGGTTCCCGGTCATGCGAGGGGACACGGTGCACTAATTGGGGTTCCCAGTCATGCGAGGGGACATGGTGACAATTGGGGTGCCTGGTCATGCGAGGGGACACGGTGCACTGATTGGGGTTCCCGGTCATGAGAGGGGACATGGTGCACTAATAACGGTTCTCGGTCATGCGAGGGGACACGGTGCACTAATTGGGGTTCCCGGTCATGCGAGGTGATTCCCGGTTATGCGAGGGGACATGGTGACAATTGGGGTTCCCGGTCATGCGAGGGGACATGGTGACAATTGGGGTTCCTGGTCATGCGAGGGGACACGGTGCACTAATTGGGGTTCTCGGTCATGCAAGGGGACACGGTGCACTAATTGGGGTTCTCGGTCATGCAAGGGGACACGGTGCACTAATTGGGGTTCTCGGTCATGCAAGGGGATTGCCGGTCATGCGAGGGGACATGGTGCACTAATTGGGGTTCTCGGTCATGCAAGGGGATTGCCGGTCATGCGAGGGGACATGGTGCACTAATTGGGGTTCCCGGTCATGCGAGGTAATTCCCGGTTATGCGAGGGGACATGGTGACAATTGGGGTTCCCGGTCATGCGAGGGGACACGGTGCACTAATTGGGGTTCCCGGTCATGCAAGGGGACACGGTGCACTAATTGGGGTTCCCGGTCATGCAAGGGGATTGCCGGTCATGCGAGGGGACGCGATGCACTAATTGGGGTTCCCGGTCATGCGAGGGGACATGGTGCACTAATTGGGGTTCTCGGTCATGCAAGGGGACACGGTGCACTAATTGGGGTTCTCGGTCATGCAAGGGGATTGCCGGTCATGCGAGGGGACATGGTGCACTAATTGGGGTTCTCGGTCATGCAAGGGGATTGCCGGTCATGCGAGGGGACACGGTGCACTAATTGGGGTTCTCGGTCATGCAAGGGGATTGCCGGTCATGCGAGGGGACACGGTGCACTAATTGGGGTTCTCGGTCATGCAAGGGGACACGGTGCACTAATTGGGGTTCTCGGTCATGCAAGGGGATTGCCGGTCATGCGAGGGGACATGGTGCACTAATTGGGGTTCTCGGTCATGCAAGGGGATTGCCGGTCATGCGAGGGGACATGGTGCACTAATTGGGGTTCCCGGTCATGCGAGGTGATTCCCGGTTATGCGAGGGGACATGGTGACAATTGGGGTTCCCGGTCATGCGAGGGGACACGGTGCACTAATTGGGGTTCCCGGTCATGCAAGGGGATTGCCGGTCATGCGAGGGGACGCAGTGCACTAACTGGGGTTCCCGGTCATGCAAGGGGACATGGTGCACTAATTGGGGTTCTCGGTCATGCAAGGGGACACGGTGCACTAATTGGGGTTCTCGGTCATGCAAGGGGATTGCCGGTCATGCGAGGGGACATGGTGCACTAATTGGGGTTCTCGGTCATGCAAGGGGATTGCCGGTCATGCGAGGGGACACGGTGCACTAATTGGGGTTCTCGGTCATGCAAGGGGATTGCCGGTCATGCGAGGGGACACGGTGCACTAATTGGGGTTCTCGGTCATGCAAGGGGATTGCCGGTCATGCGAGGGGACACGGTGCACTAATTGGGGTTCCCAGTCATGCGAGGGGACATGGTGACAATTGGGGTTCCTGGTCATGCGAGGGGACACGGTGCACTAATTGGGGTTCCCGGTCACGAGAGGGGGTTCCCGGTCATGCGAGGGGATACGGTGCACTAATTGGGGTTCCCGGTCATGCGAGGGGACACAGTGCACTAATTGGGGTTCCCGGTCATGCGAGGGGATTGCCGGTCATGCGAGGGGACACGGTGCACTAAATGGGGTTCCCGGTCATGCGAGGGGACACGGTGCACTAATTGGGGTTCCCAGTCATGCGAGGGGACATGGTGACAATTGGGGTTCCTGGTCAGGCGAGGGGACACGGTGCACTGATTGGGGTTCCCGGTCATGAGAGGGGACATGGTGCACTAATAAAGGTTCTCGGTCATGCGAGGGGATTGCCGGTCATGCGAGGGGACACGGTGCACTAATTGGGGTTCCCGGTCATGCGAGGTGATTCCCGGTTATGCGAGGGGACATGGTGACAATTGGGGTTCCCGGTCATGCGAGGGGACATGGTGACAATTGGGGTTCCTGGTCATGCGAGGGGACACGGTGCACTAATTGGGGTTCTCGGTCATGCAAGGGGACACGGTGCACTAATTGGGTTCTCGTCATGCAAGGGGACACGGTGCACTAATTGGGGTTCTCGGTCATGCAAGGGGATTGCCGGTCATGCGAGGGGACATGGTGCACTAATTGGGGTTCTCGGTCATGCAAGGGGATTGCCGGTCATGCGAGGGGACATGGTGCACTAATTGGGGTTCCCGGTCATGCGAGGTGATTCCCGGTTATGCGAGGGGACATGGTGACAATTGGGGTTCCCGGTCATGAGAGGGGACACGGTGCACTAATTGGGGTTCCCGGTCATGCAAGGGGACACGGTGCACTAATTGGGGTTCCCGGTCATGCAAGGGGATTGCCGGTCATGCGAGGGGACGCGGTGCACTAATTGGGGTTCCCGGTCATGCGAGGGGACATGGTGCACTAATTGGGGTTCTCGGTCATGCAAGGGGACACGGTGCACTAATTGGGGTTCTCGGTCATGTAAGGGGATTGCCGGTCATGCGAGGGGACATGGTGCACTAATTGGGGTTCCCAGTCATGCGAGGGGACATGGTGACAATTGGGGTTCCTGGTCATGCGAGGGGACACGGTGCACTAATTGGGGTTCCCGGTCATGAGAGGGGGTTCCCGGTCATGAGAGGGGATACGGTGCACTAATTGGGTTTCCCGGTCATGCGAGGGGACACAGTGCACTAATTGGGGTTCCCGGTCATGCGAGGGATTGCCGGTCATGCGAGGGGACACGGTGCACTAAATGGGGTTCCCGGTCATGCGAGGGGACACGGTGCACTAATTGGGGTTCCCAGTCATGCGAGGGGACATGGTGACAATTGGGGTGCCTGGTCATGCGAGGGGACACGGTGCACTGATTGGGGTTCCCGGTCATGAGAGGGGACATGGTGCACTAATAAAGGTTCTCGGTCATGCGAGGGGATTGCCGGTCATGCGAGGGGACACGGTGCACTAATTGGGGTTCCCGGTCATGCGAGGTGATTCCCGGTTATGCGAGGGGACATGGTGACAATTGGGGTTCCCGGTCATGCGAGGGGACATGGTGACAATTGGGGTTCCTGGTCATGCGAGGGGACACGGTGCACTAATTGGGGTTCTCGGTCATGCAAGGGGACACGGTGCACTAATTGGGGTTCTCGGTCATGCAAGGGGACACGGTGCACTAATTGGGGTTCTCGGTCATGCAAGGGGATTGCCGGTCATGCGAGGGGACATGGTGCACTACTTGGGGTTCTCGGTCATGCAAGGGGATTGCCGGTCATGCGAGGGGACATGGTGCACTAATTGGGGTTCCCGGTCATGCGAGGTAATTCCCGGTTATGCGAGGGGACATGGTGACAATTGGGGTTCCCGGTCATGCGAGGGGACACGGTGCACTAATTGGGGTTCCCGGTCATGCAAGGGGACACGGTGCACTAATTGGGGTTCCCGGTCATGCAAGGGGATTGCCGGTCATGCGAGGGGACGCGATGCACTAATTGGGGTTCCCGGTCATGCGAGGGGACATGGTGCACTAATTGGGGTTCTCGGTCATGCAAGGGGACACGGTGCACTAATTGGGGTTCTCGGTCATGCAAGGGGATTGCCGGTCATGCGAGGGGACATGGTGCACTAATTGGGGTTCTCGGTCATGCAAGGGGATTGCCGGTCATGCGAGGGGACACGGTGCACTAATTGGGGTTCTCGGTCATGCAAGGGGATTGCCGGTCATGCGAGGGGACACGGTGCACTAATTGGGGTTCTCGGTCATGCAAGGGGACACGGTGCACTAATTGGGGTTCTCGGTCATGCGAGGTGACTCCCGGTTATGCAAGGGGACATGGTGACAGTTGTGGTTTCCCAGTCATGCGAGGGGACACGGTGCACTAATTGGGGTTCCCGGTCAGTCTACGAAGAAAACGACACCCAAAAAATGAAAAACCTAATGTCAACCTTTTGTCATGTCGCCCTTGCTCATGTTGATCTAATGCTTGTGTCGACCTATTTTAGGTGTCGACTTAGTCACTGTCGACCAATAGTGGTCGACCTAGACATTGTCGGCCTAAGTGTGGGCGACCCTCTGATCCACACCCGTGGCTCCGATTCAGGCCCTACTGTATGTGTACAGTATATCTGTACCTGTGTACGCATGTGCCTGTACTTGTATATACAGTATACAGTATGTTCATGTGTAATCAGTGGCGTAACTACTGCCCCCGCAGCCCTCGCGGTGGCTTGGGGGCGAGGGGCTGCGGGGGCGCCGCCACTGACTTAGAGCAGATTGACATGCGGATGAGCGTCCGCATGTCAATCTGCTGTCTCCTCTCCCTCCCTGCTGTAAGGAGGGACACGGAGGGCACAGCGCGCGTCTCTCCCGTGTCCCTCCTGCATCTATATCTGGTCTAATAAAGGAAGTGCCGTTCGTGAGCTATGATTGGCTCATGAACCGGCACTTCCTTTATTAGACCCGACGGAGATGCAGGAGGGACACGGGAGAGGCGCGCGCTGTGCCCTCCTTGTCTCTCCTTCACAGCAGCGGGGGAGCGCGCGGGGGGGGGGGGGGGGCACTGAGGGGGCACTGAGAGGACATATATGGCACTGGGGGGGCACTGGGTGGGCATGTACGGCACGGGGGGGACACTGAGGGGGCATATATGGCACTGGGGGGGCACTGAGGGGGCATATATGGCACTGGGGGGGCATATATGGCACTGAGGGGGCATATATGGCACTGGGGGGGTACTGAGGGGGCATATATGGCACTGTATGTGTACCTGGGACATGGGGGGGGCTATATTTGGCACTGGGGGCACGTGAGCACCTTGCACTGTGGGGGAATATCTGGCACTGGGGGCATATGTGGCACTGGGGGGGGGGGGCTATATTTGGCACTGGGGGCATGTGAGTACGTGGCACCGTGGGGGAATATCTGGCACTGGGGACATATGTGGCACTGGGAGCACAGCAACAAGCACTACCCCCTAGCAACGAGCATGACACCCAGTGCATGAAACCCCTGGCAACGAGCATGACACCCAGTGCATGAAACACCTGGCAACGAGCATGACACCCTGAGCATGAAAACCCCTGGCACCGTGCATGGAACCAAGAGCATGAAACCCCTGGCAATGAGCAGGTAATTTAAAAGTAATTAGAAGCCTTACTGTAGGACTTAATGTGTAATGGGCATTACTGTGTGTGGAATATGTATCACAGACATTGCGGTGTGTGTCATAATGTGTCACAGGCATTACGGTGTGTGGCATACTATATCTCGGGCATTGTGGTATGTGGTATAATGTCTCAGGGGCATTGCAGTGTGGCATAATGTATAACGGGCATTGCGGTATGTGTCACAGGCATTACGGTGTGTGGCTTACTATATCACGGGCATTGTGGTATGTGGTATAATGTCTCAGGGGCATTGCAGTGTGGCATAGGGTATAACGGGCATTGCGGTATGTGTCACAGGCATTACAGTGTATGGTATACTATATCACGGGCATTGTGATATGTGGTATAATTTCGCAGGGTCATTGCAGTGTGTGGCATAATGTATCACGGACATTGCGGTTTGTGTCATAATGTGTCAGGCATTACGGTGTGTTGTATACTATATCACGGGCATTGTGGTATGTGGTATAATGTCTCAGGGTCATTGCAGTGTGGCATAATGTATAACGGGCATTGCGGTATGTGTCAGGCATTACTGTGTGTTGTATACTATATCACGGGCATTGTGGTATGTGGTATAATGTCTCAGAGTCATTGCGGTGTGTGGCATAATGTGTCACAGACCATTGTATGTGCTATAATGTATCAGGGGCATTGCAGTGTGTAGCATAATGTATAACGGGCATTGCGATTCCTGTCGTCATGTGTCACAGGCATTACGGTGTGTGGCATAATGTGTCACAGGCATTACGGTGTGTGGCATAATGTGTCGGGGGCATTATGGTGTGTGCATATTGTGTCATGTGCATTATTGTGTGTGGAATAATGTCTAAGGGCCATTGCAGTATGTGGAATAATGTATACTGGGCATTACTATAAGGAGGAAAAATGACAAATAATGTAAGGGGCATGAATCAGGATTATTTTTCTTTCCTGTGGTGGCCAACGTCTGGGCGTGCAGGTTGCAAAACTGGGGTATAAGGAAGTCTTTTCCTGCAATGTCACGCCCCTGTATGCAAAGCCACGCCCATTCCAACGAAGCCACGCCCCCTTTTTGCGGCGCAGTGATTGATTTTGTTAATTCCTCGGCACAGGGAATAGAGTTTGTCTTGTTCTGTAATCTTTAATCTTGTAGACAGAGCACAGCAGGCAGGAAAGCATGGCAGCTTGATACTGAACATGAGAAAGGGACGGGTGGTTTCTCTGTGAGTGTGATGCACAGGTGTAATGCAGAAGCTTGATACTGAACATGATAAAGGGACGGGTGGTTTCTCTGTGACCGGGATGCACAGGTGGAATGCAGAAGCTTGATACTGAACATGAGAAAGGGACGGGTGGTTTCTCTGTGACCGGGATGCACAGGTGGAATGCAGAAGCTTGATAATGAACATGAGAAAGGGACGGGTGGTTTCTCTGTGACCGGGATGCACAGGTGGAATGCAGAAGCTTGATACTGAACATGAGAAAGGGACGGGTGGTTTCTCTGTGACCGGGATGCACAGGTGGAATGCAGAAGCTTGATACTGAACATGAGAAAGGGACGGGTGGTTTCTCTGTGACCGGGATGCTCAGGTGGAATGCAGAAGCTTGATAATGAACATGAGAAAGGGACGGGTGGTTTCTCTGTGACCGGGATGCACAGGTGGAATGCAGAAGCTTGATACTGAACATGAGAAAGGGACGGGTGGTTTCTCTGTGACCGGGATGCACAGGTGGAATGCAGAAGCTTGATACTGAACATGAGAAAGGGATGGGTGGTTTCTCTGTGACCGGGATGCACAGGTGGAATGCAGAAGCTTGATACTGAACATGAGAAAGGGATGGGTGGTTTCTCTGTGACCGGGATGCACAGGTGGAATGCAGAAGCTTGATACTGAACATGATAAAGGGACGGGTGGTTTCTCTGTGACCGGGATGCACAGGTGGAATGCAGAAGCTTGATACTGAACATGAGAAAGGGACGGGTGGTTTCTCTGTGAGTGGGATGCACAGGTGGAATGCAGAAGCTTGATACTGAACATGAGAAAGGGACGGGTGGTTTCTCTGTGAGTGGGATGCACAGGTGGAATGCAGAAGCTTGATACTGAACATGAGAAAGGGACGGGTGGTTTCTCTGTGACCGGGATGCACAGGTGGAATGCAGAAGCTTGATAATGAACATGATAAAGGGACGGGTGGTTTCTCTGTGACCGGGATGCACAGGTGGAATGCAGAAGCTTGATACTGAACATGAGAAAGGGACGGGTGGTTTCTCTGTGACCGGGATGCACAGGTGGAATGCAGAAGCTTGATACTGAACATGAGAAAGGGATGGGTGGTTTCTCTGTGACCGGGATGCACAGGTGGAATGCAGAAGCTTGATACTGAACATGAGAAAGGGACGGGTGGTTTCTCTGTGACCGGGATGCACAGGTGGAATGCAGAAGCTTGATACTGAACATGATAAAGGGACGGGTGGTTTCTCTGTGACCGGGATGCACAGGTGGAATGTTGAAGCTTGATACTGAACATGAGAAAGGGACGGGTGGTTTCTCTGTGACCGGGATGCACAGGTGGAATGCAGAAGCTTGATACTGAACATGAGAAAGGGACGGGTGGTTTCTCTGTGAGTGGGATGCACAGGTGGAATGCAGAAGCTTGATACTGAACATGAGAAAGGGACGGGTGGTTTCTCTGTGAGTGGGATGCACAGGTGGAATGCAGAAGCTTGATACTGAACATGAGAAAGGGACGGGTGGTTTCTCTGTGACCGGGATGCACAGGTGGAATGCAGAAGCTTGATAATGAACATGATAAAGGGACGGGTGGTTTCTCTGTGACCGGGATGCACAGGTGGAATGCAGAAGCTTGATACTGAACATTAGAAAGGGATGGGTGGTTTCTCTGTGACCGGGATGCACAGGTGGAATGCAGAAGCTTGATACTGAACATGAGAAAGGGACGGGTGGTTTCTCTGTGACCGGGATGCACAGGTGGAATGCAGAAGCTTGATACTGAACATGAGAAAGTGACGGGTGGTTTCTCTGCGGCCGGGATGCACAGGTGGAATGCAGAAGCTTGATACTGAACATGAGAAAGGGATGGGTGGTTTCTCTGTGACCGGGATGCACAGGTGGAATGCAGAAGCTTGATACTGAACATGAGAAAGTGACGGGTGGTTTCTCTGCGGCCGGGATGCACAGGTGGAATGCAGAAGCTTGATACTGAACATGAGAAAGGGATTGGTGGTTTCTCTGTAACCAGGATGCACAGCTGGAATGCAGAAGCTTGATACTGAACATGAGAAAGGGACGGGTGATTTCTCTGCGGCCGGGATGCACAGGTGGAATGCAGACACTCCTATTTGTTTGTGTGTTTGGGCCTAGAGCTGATTGCTAGCTCATACAGTCATACAGTTACCTCCATGTATTAAATAAAACTCTTTATGCCATTTACAGCCTCTCGTGTCCTTAGTTTGGAAGTTAGCATTTGATGGAATTTGGGCTGTAATAAAGAATCAGTTGATACAAATGTATTCACATTCCCTCTACCATATGGCGTGTAACGCTTGGTGCATCTAGACGCTCCGCCACATGTAGTGACTGATATTTTTACCTGGCTTGTCCATCATATTCGCATGGGAGCCGCAAAGTCACTTATAATGTACAGGGCCCACTAGATTAGTACTTTTGTAACAACGGAATTGGCATGAAGTTGCTGATTATGCGTACTGATGCGAGGCACGAGGCATGGCACGGCTCACTTGTATGAGAGCTCTGTCTTTTGCCCAGATTAGCGACTGAGATGCACAGTACTAGCTACATGTAGTGTCAGCGCCAGCAGTCAGTATGCCTTGTACAATGCTAAGTTACAAAGTTTGTGGAGAGCCAAATAGGGCCATTAGAGGGTAGGTGAATGTGGACACATCTGCAGGCTGTATATCAGCAGTCATAAACATGTCACGTCTATATACAGAGGAGCTTCCTCTCATTGTTCTGTGATAGTAGGGGGAATGTAATAGGGTGTGAGAATCAGTGAGAGATTTTGTGAGCGTTCGCCTGTTTTTTTAAAGTGGTGAAATCAGCCTGGATGGATACACCGCAAATGTTGCAGCTAATGGAACCTTTTTTGCTACTGTACATGTGTCCTGATTGTGGGCCTGATCAGGACCGGTGCTAGGGTGTTCCGCGCCCCCCTGCAAACTATAAATTTGCGCCCTCCCATATTTTACAAAGGGACAGCGTGCCCCCATTTAAAACGCCCCCAGTAGTAGCGCTGCTTACACATAACGCCCCAGTTGTATCACAGCTTACACATAAAACCCTAGTAGTAGCGCAGCTTACACATAACGCCTCACTAGTAGCGCAGCATACACATAACGCCCCAGTAGTAGTGCCATTTACACATAACGCCCCAGTAGTAGCGCAGCTTACACGTAATGCCCCAGTAGTAGCACCGCTTACACATAACACCCCCAGTAGTAGCGCAGCTTACACATAACGCCCTCAGTAGTAACACAGCTTTCACATAACTCCCCCAGTAGTAGCGCAGCTTACACATAACGTCTCCAGAAGTAGTGCAGCTTACACATAACGCCCCCAGTAGTAGTGCAGTTTATACATAACGCCCCCAGTAGTAGCGCCGCTTACACATAATGTCCCCAGTAGTAATGCAGCTTACACATAACGCCCCCAGTAGTAACACAGCTTACACATAACACCCCCAGTAGTAGCGCAGCTTACACATAACGCCCCTAGTAGTAGCGCAGCTTACACATAACACCTCCAGTAGTAACGCAGCTTACACATAACGCCTCCAGAAGTAATGCACCCTACACATAACACCCCCAGTAGTAGCGCAGCTTTCACATAACACCCCCAGTAGTAGCGCAGCTTACACATAACACCCCCAGTAGTAACGCAGTTTACACATAATACCCCTAGTAGTAGCGCTGCTTACACATAACACCCCTAGTAGTAGTGCTGCTTACACATAACACCCCTAGTAGTAGCACTGCTTACACATAACACCCCTAGTAGTAGCGCTGCTTACACATAACACCCCTAGTAGTAGCGCTGCTTACACATAACACCCCTAGTAGTAGCGCTGCTTACACATAACACCCCTAGTAGTAGTGCTGCTTACACATAACACCCCTAGTAATAGCACTGTTTACACATAACACCCCTAGTAGTAGCACTGATTACACATAACACCCCTAGTAGTAGCGCTGCTTACACATAACACCCCTAGTAGTAGCGCTGCTTACACATAACACCCCTAGTAGTAGCGCTGCTTACACATAACACCCCTAGTAGTAGCACTGCTTACACATAACACCCCTAGTAGTAGCACTGCTTACACATAACACCCCTAGTAGTAGCGCAGCTTACACATAACACCCCCAGTAGTAACGCAGTTTACACATAATACCCCTAGTAGTAGCGCTGCTTACACATAACACCCCTAGTAGTAGCGCTGCTTACACATAACACCCCTAGTAGTAGCACTGCTTACACATAACACCCCTAGTAGTAGCACTGCTTACACATAACACCCCTAGTAGTAGCACTGCTTACACATAACACCCCTAGTAGTAGCACTGCTTACACATAACACCCCTAGTAGTAGCACTGCTTACACATAACACCCCTAGTAGTAGCACTGCTTACACATAACACCCCTAGTAGTAGTGCTGCTTACACATAACACCCCTAGTAGTAGTGCTGCTTACACATAACACCCCTAGTAGTAGTGCTGCTTACACATAACACCCCTAGTAGTAGTGCTGCTTACACATAATGCCCACAGAAGTGCATTTTATTCACATTTTGTCCCCCCCCCGCACACATACATAAATACACACATACATACATACATACATACATAGATACATACATACATACATACATACATACATACATACATACACACAGACTTTATCACTCACTCTCCCTTCACTTACTTATCACAGTCTGGCTGGCAGGGTCTGGAGCAGCATGTTCTCCTGTGTAGCACTGCAGTCTGCTGTCCCGTGTATCTCTGCCCCTTTGTCCGTGTAGCTCCACCCCTCTGTCCATGTAGCTTCGCCCACTCTTCAGTGCTTAGATAACACTGTCACCAGGGGGAGGGGAGACTGGGGAGGAGGCTTCACTGCCTATCAGTGTGACAGGCACAGCATCCGGCAGCAGCAGGGGGACAGGGCTGTGCAGCAGCAGGGATGCAGAGCAGGGAGAGCGCCTCATGTGTATAAGTAAAGCAGAAAAAAATAAGTCATTTTGTATCTGGTACAAAACATGTTGCCATGCAAGGGGAGCAAATATATCTATAATGTTTCTGTGCAGGGTAAATACTGGCTGCTTTTGCATGTAGCTGTAGAAATATGTACCGGCGCTGGACAGTGTGCCCGCTCCCAGCGCCGGGTGAGCAGCAACTTGCAGGGGATCTGTGTCCCCTGCGAGACAAAGTGGTCATCAACGCTGGGGCAGTGTGTCTGTCCCCAGCGCTGATAGAGCTGCAGCAGGGCAGGTGTCCAGAGCCGGGACCATCTATTGGTACCCGTCACTGGTCGTTCAGCGGTGAGGGACTGCAGAGTGGCGCTTTAAACTTGGCGCCAATTTGGCAGCCAATGAGAAGCGCTGGCCACGGCATTTCAAATCCGGCGCCATTCACGAGCCAATCACGGCTCATGGAGAGTTGGCCAATCACGGGCGGCCGCGGCGAGCCAATCAGCACTCGCCGCGTCATAGGCCCCGCCCCCGGTGTCTGACGTCAGACACCGCCGGGATCTGGAGCAAAGAAGACACCACCAGGGAGCACAAGAAGAGGACGGGCAGCGCCAGAAGACAGAAGATGCAGCAGAAGCTGTTTCTGAGGCCATGGAAGAGATCTGAAGATGCAGGCATCGGCGAAGAAGATGTCCAGCGGTGGCTGGACGCACAGAAGAGGCGGCAGCGCCGCTGGGCAGGATGGGCCAGAGGCAGAAGAGTGAAGCTGAGGACCGGACAGGACACCAGGGATGGATACAGAAAGCGCAAACGAAGCTACCCCCTGGTGCCTCTCCCACTGGGACAGGTAGGCCCTCGATGAGGGCACCTGTCAAACCCCCCTCCCTAGACCACTAGGGTTTGGGCACTAGGCCCATGGGTACATTCAGGCCTCAGGCCTGTGAGGCATGATAGGTGGACACTAGGCCTGTGGCCATAATCAAGCACAAGGTCTGTGGGGACCAGTAGAGGGCATTAGGTTCTAGTTCCTGTAACCCCCCATGTCAGGTATATAAGGTAACCTTGGGCATTAAGAACAGGTCACCCAACCGGCCACATGTTAGGCGGGCGCTAGGCCCGTGGGATAAAGTCAGGCCTCTGGCCTGTGCGCAATTAGGGGGCACTAGGCCCAGTATAATACAGTGACACTTGCCAAGTTCTGGGAAGTAGATCCAATTAAGCAGCAAGGGGAAGTGGGTAGGCTGAACGGCACCCACTTCCCAGTAATCTAAAGTAGGTTTTCCCCTGTGTGGAAGAGCAGTCTAGCTCCACACTCATAGCCACAATAGCACTAGGAGATAGGGATTTAAAGGGACAGGACATTGTTGATACTTGTACTGTGATATTGAGATGTTTGTTGTTTCCGTGCAGGGCAAAGTGTTTGTTTATAGTTTGTGCATAGAGTTTGTGTTGCACCATACACACCTGAGCTAGTTTGAGGGCTCTGTTCATGCAGCTAGTGTAGCGGATGCACACTAGGGTAGTTTTCAGCCCTCCACGGCTGTTGTTTGTTTTGCCTCCTTACAGGAACCTGTAAGTGGAGAAGATCAGAGTACAAGATTGGCAACGGTGAGCAACATCTGTGTCTATTTGTTCCTGTTTCCGTCTGTCCCCTGAGCGCCGGTATAGTGGACCTTGCTTGGCCGTGCAAGGTCCAGCTACACCTCAGTGTGAGAGCGCTGTTAGGTGAAAATTGGGTGTCTGAGGCTTTGTGCCTGTTATGACCTTTTACCCAACCGGTGAAGGTCACCGTCACCCCTGGAGTATCCTCTCTTCCGGTGGAAGAAGAGTTGATACTCCTTAATTGGTTCACTTTCCTTCCTAGCTCATCCGACGTCTGCAAATGGAAGGGAATCGCCGTGTCTGGATCCAACTGAAGTTTCCAGGTCCGTTGAAGGTTCTGTGACCTGAAGGTGAGAGTACGACGCGAGGTAAGTAGCGAGACTACACCTGCACGTCAGCAGGTACTGCACCCATGCAACCCTCACATTTGGCGTTGTCAGCAGGATCATGGACTGCGGACATGATGTGGAACATCGGCAGAAGAGTGAAGCTGAGGATCGGACAGGACATCAGGGCTGGAAAGAGAAAGAGCTAACAAAGCTCCTCCCTGGTGCATCTCCTCGGTGAGGGCACCTGTTAAACCCCCCTCCCTAGACCACAAGGGATTGGCCACTAGGCCCGTGGGTACATTCAGGCCATAGGCATGTGGGGTATGATAGGCGGGCACTAGGCCTGTGGCCATAACAGGCACTAGGCCTGTGGGGACCGGTAGAGGGCATTGGGCCCTAGTTCCAGTAAACCCCTCCCCCCATCAGGTTTATGAGGTGACCCTGGGCATTAGGCCCAGGTCGCCCAACCGGCCATATGTTAGGCAAGTGCTAGCCCCATGGGATAAAGTCAGGCCTCTGGTCTGTGCACAGTTATACCCCTTTTCCACTAGCTTTTTTTACCCGTGTTTTTGCACAGGGTCGACACGAGTTTTTGGTAGAGATGAGCGGGTTCGGTTCCTCGGAATCCGAACCCGCCCGAACTTCAGCCTTTTTTGCACGGGTCCGAGCAGACTCGGATCCTCCCGCCTTGCTCGGTTAACCCGAGCGCGCCCGAACGTCATCATCCCGCTGTCGGATTCTCGCAAGACTCGGACTCTATATAAGGAGCCGCGCGTCGCCGCCATTTTCACACGTGCATTGAGATTGATAGGGAGAGGACGTGGCTGGCGTCCTCTCCGTTTAGAATAGATTAGAGAGACACTTGATTTACTATTCATTTTGGGGAGCATTAGGAGTACTCAGTATAGTGCAGAGTTTTGCTGATAGTGACCACCAGTTTTATTTATAATCCGTTCTCTGCCTGAAAAAAAACGATACACTGTCACATACCATATCTGTGCTTAGCCTCAGTGTGCTGCATGATATATCATCTATGTATATCTGACTGTGCTGAGTGCTCACTGCTCACACAGCTGAATTGTGGGGGAGACTGGGGAGCAGTTATAGCAGGAGTACAGTGCACACTTTTGCTGCCAGTGAACACCAGTATATTGTCTGCCTGAAAAAGTTAAACACTCATGTGGTGGGTTTTTTTTTTATTCTATAGTATAAACGCATTCTCCTGACAGTGTCCAGCAGGTCCGTCATTCATTATATTATATAAATATTTACCTACAGTAGTGTTATATATATTTTTTTCATCTCTATCATCTTTATCATCTCTATATTAGCAGACGCAGTACGGTAGTCCACGGCTGTGGCTATCTCTGTGTCGTCAGTGCTCGTCCATAATTGTATACCTACCTGTGGTGGGGTTTTTTTTTCTATCTTCTTCATACTAGTAGTTTAGGAGTCTGCTGACAGTGTCCACCAGGTCCGTCATTATATTATATACCTACAGTAGTAATATATTTAGTATATTATCTATACTAGCAGACGCAGTACGGTAGTCCACGGCTGTGGCTATCTCTGTGTCGTCAGTGCTCGTCCATAATTGTATACCTACCTACCTGTGGTGGTTTTTTTTTTCTATCTTCTTCATACTAGTAGTTTAGGAGTCTGCTGACAGTGTCCACCAGGTCCGTCATTATATTATATACCTACAGTAGTAATATATTTAGTATATTATCTATACTAGCAGACGCAGTACGGTAGGCCACGGCTGTACCTACCTCTGTGTCGTCACTCGTCCATAATTGTATACCTACCTACCTGTGGTGGTTTTTTTTTTTCTATCTTCTTCATACTAGTAGTTTAGCAGTCTGCTGACAGTGTCCACCAGGTCCATCATTATATTATATATACCTACAGTAGTTATATATATATATTTTTTCTATGATTAATTATCATCTCTATACTAGCAGACGCAGTACGGTAGTCCACGGCTGTAGCTACCTCTGTGTCGTCAGTCACTCGTCATCCATAAGTATACTAGTATCCATCCATCTCCATTGTTTACCTGAGGTGCCTTTTAGTTGTGCCTATTAAAATATGGAGAACAAAAATGTTGAGGTTCCAAAAAGAGGGAAAGATCAAGATCCACTTCCACCTCGTGCTGAAGCTGCTGCCACTAGTCATGGCCGAGACGATGAAATTCCATCAACGTCGTCTGCCAAGGCCGATGCCCAATGTCATAGTACAGAGCATGTAAAATCCAAAACACAAAAGATCAGTAAAAAAAGGATTCAAAAATCTAAATTAAAATCGTCGGAGGAGAAGCGTAAACTTGCCAATATGCCATTTACCACACGGAGTGGCAAGGAACGGCTGAGGCCCTGGCCTATGTTCATGGCTAGTGGTTCAGCTTCACATGAGGATGGAAGCACTCAGCCTCTCGCTAGAAAAATGAAAAGACTTAAGCTGGCAAAAGCACAGCAAAGAACTGTGCGTTCTTCGAAATCACAAATCCACAAGGAGAGTCCAATTGTGTCGGTTGCGATGCCTGACCTTCCCAACACTGGACGTGAAGAGCATGCGCCTTCCACCATTTGCACGCCCCCTGCAAGTGCTGGAAGGAGCACCCGCAGTCCAGTTCCTGATAGTCAGATTGAAGATGTCAGTGTTGAAGTACACCAGGATGAGGAGGATATGGGTGTTGCTGGCGCTGGGGAGGAAATTGACAAGGAGGATTCTAATGGTGAGGTGGTTTGTTTAAGTCAGGCACCCGGGGAGACACCTGTTGTCCGTGGGAGGAATATGGCCATTGACATGCCTGGTGAAAATTAGTGATGAGCGGGTTCGGTTCCTCGGAATCCGAACCCGCCCGAACTTCAGCTTTTTTTACACGGGTCCGAGCGACTCGGATCCTCCCGCCTTGCTCGGTTAACCCGAGCGCGCCCGAACGTCATCATCCCGCTGTCAGATTCTCGCGAGGCTCGGATTCTATCGCGAGACTCGGATTCTATATAAGGAGCCGCGCGTCGCCGCCATTTTCACACGTGCATTGAGATTGATAGGGAGAGGACATGGCTGGCGTCCTCTCCGTTGATAGAGAAGAGAGTAGAGAGTTAGAGTCTGAGACACTTTACTAATTTTGGGGAGCATATTAGGACTGGAGTACTACTACTTGCTGATAGTGTGACCAGTGACCATTGACCACCAGTTAATTAATCCGTTCTCTGCCTGAAAAAAAAACGATACACAGTGTGACACAGTCACATACCATATCTGTGCTCAGCCTCAGTGTGCTGCATCATCATATGTAATACTGTATATCTGACTGTGCTGAGTGCTCACTGCTCACACAGCTTAATTGTGGGGGAGACTGGGGAGCAGTTAGAGCAGGAGTACATAAATAATATATTTTAAGTACAGTGCACACTTTTGCTGCCAGAGTGCCACACTGCCAGTGTGACTGACCAGTGACCACACTGACCACCAGTATATTGTGATTGTCTGCTTAGGACGGAGTACTACTTGCTGATAGTGTGACCAGTGACCAGTGACCACCACCAGTTTAATTAATCCGTTCTCTGCCTGAAAAAAAAATGATACACAGTGGGACACAGTCACATACACATACCATATCTGTGCTCAGCCCAGTGTGCTGCATCATATGTAATACTGTATATCATTATGTGACTGTGCTGAGTGCTCACTGCTCACACAGCTTAATTGTGGGGGAGACTGGGGAGCAGTTATAGCAGGAGTACATATTTTTAAGTACAGTGCACACTTTTGCTGCCAGAGTGCCACTGCCAGTGTGACTGACCAGTGACCACTGACCACCAGTATATTGTGATTGTCTGCTGACCACCAGTATATTGTGATTGTCTGCCTGAAAAAGTTAAACACTCGTCGTGTGGTGTTTTTATAAACGCATTCTGCAGACAGTGTCCAGCAGGTCCGTCATTACATTATATACCTGTCCGGCTGCAGTACTAGTGTGATATATATATATATTTTAATTTTATCTCATTATCATCCAGTCTATACTAGCAGCAGACACAGTACGGTAGTCCACGGCTGTAGCTACCTCTGTGTCGGCAGTCGCTCGTCCATCCATAATTGTATACCACCTACCCGTGTTTTTTTTTTTTTTCTATCTTCTTGATACTAGTAGCTTACTTTAGGAGTCTGCAGTGCTGACAGACAGTGTCCAGCAGGTCCGTCATTATCATATATACCTGTCCGGCTGCAGTAGTGATATATATATATATTTTGAATCATTATCATCCAGTCTATACTAGCAGCAGACACAGTACGGTAGTCCACGGCTGTAGCTACCTCTGTGTCGGCAGTCGCTCGTCATCCATAAGTATACTAGTATCCATCCATCTCCATTGTTTACCTGAGGTGCCTTTTAGTTGTGCCTATTAAAATATGGAGAACAAAAATGTTGAGGTTCCAAAAATAGGGAAAGATCAAGATCGACTTCCACATCGTGCTGAAGCTGCTGCCACTAGTCATGGCCGAGACGATGAAATGCCATCAACGTCGTCTGCCAAGGCCGATGCCCAATGGCATAGTACAGAGCATGTAAAATCCAAAACACCAAACATCAGTAAAAAAGGACTCAAAAATCTAAAATAAAATTGTCGGAGGAGAAGCGTAAACTTGCCAATATGCCATTTACCACACGGAGTGGCAAGGAACGGCTGAGGCCCTGGCCTATGTTCATGGCTAGTGGTTCAGCTTCACATGAGGATGGAAGCACTCAGCCTCTCGCTAGAAAAATGAAAAGACTCAAGCTGGCAAAAGCACAGCAAAGAACTGTGCGTTCTTCGAAATCCCAAATCCACAAGGAGAGTCCAATTGTGTCGGTTGCAATGCCTGACCTTCCCAACACTGGACGTGAAGAGCATGCGCCTTCCACCATTTGCACGCCCCCTGCAAGTGCTGGAAGGAGCACCCGCAGTCCAGTTCCTGATAGTCAGATTGAAGATGTCAGTGTTGAAGTACACCAGGATGAGGAGGATATGGGTGTTGCTGGCGCTGGGGAGGAAATTGACAAGGAGGATTCTGATGGTGAGGTGGTTTGTTTAAGTCAGGCACCCGGGGAGACACCTGTTGTCCGTGGGAGGAATATGGCCATTGACATGCCTGGTGAAAATACCAAAAAAATCAGCTCTTCGGTGTGGAAGTATTTCAACAGAAATGCGGACAACATTTGTCAAGCCGTGTGTTGCCTTTGTCAAGCTGTAATAAGTAGGGGTAAGGACGTTAACCACCTCGGAACATCCTCCCTTATACGTCACCTGCAGCGCATTCATCATAAGTCAGTGACAAGTTCAAAAACTTTATGCGACAGCGGAAGCAGTCCACTGACCAGTAAATCCCTTCCTCTTGTAACCAAGCTCACGCAAACCACCCCACCAACTCCCTCAGTGTCAATTTCCTCCTTCCCCAGGAATGCCAATAGTCCTGCAGGCCATGTCACTGGCAATTCTGACGAGTCCTCTCCTGCCTGGGATTCCTCCGATGCATCCTTGCGTGTAACGCCTACTGCTGCTGGCGCTGCTGTTGTTGCTGCTGGGAGTCGATGGTCATCCCAGAGGGGAAATCGTAAGACCACTTTTACTACTTCCACCAAGCAATTGACTGTCCAACAGTCCTTTGCGAGGAAGATTAAATATCACAGCAGTCATCCTGCAGCAAAGCGGATAACTGAGGCCTTGGCATCCTGGGCGGTGAGAAACGTGGTTCCGGTATCCATCATTACTGCAGAGGCAACTAGAGACTTGTTGGAGGTACTGTGTCCCCGGTACCAAATACCATCTAGGTTCCATTTCTCTAGGCAGGCGATACCGAAAATGTACACAGACCTCAGAAAAAGACTCACCAGTGTCCTAAAAAATGCAGTTGTACCCAATGTCCACTTAACCACGGACATGTGGACAAGTGGAGCAGGGCAGACTCAGGACTATATGACTGTGACAGCCCACTGGGTAGATGTATGGACTCCCGCCGCAAGAACAGCAGCGGCGGCACCAGTAGCAGCATCTCGCAAACGCCAACTCTTTCCTAGGCAGGCTACGCTTTGTATCACCGCTTTCCAGAATACGCACACAGCTAAAAACCTCTTACGGCAACTGAGGAAGATCATCGCGGAATGGCTTACCCCAATTGGACTCTCCTGTGGATTTGTGGCATCGGACAACACCAGCAATATTGTGTGTGCATTAAATCTGGGCAAATTCCAGCACGTCCCATGTTTTGCACATACCTTGAATTTGGTGGTGCAGAATTATTTAAAAAACGACAGGGGCGTGCAAGAGATGCTGTAGGTGGCCAGAAGAATTGCGGGACACTTTCGGCGTACAGGCACCACGTACAGAAGACTGGAGCAACACCAAAAACGCCTGAACCTGCCCTGCCATCATCTGAAGCAAGAAGTGGTAACGAGGTGGAATTCAACCCTCTATATGCTTCAGAGGTTGGAGGAGCAGCAAAAGGCCATTCAAGCCTATACAATTGAGCACGATATAGGAGGTGGAATGCACCTGTCTCAAGCGCAGTGGAGAATGATTTCAACGTTGTGCAAGGTTCTGCTGCCCTTTGAACTTGCCACACGTGAAGTCAGTTCAGACACTGCCAGCCTGAGTCAGGTCATTCCCCTCATCAGGCTTTTGCAGAAGAAGCTGGAGACATTGAAGGAGGAGCTAACACAGAGCGATTCCGCTAGGCATGTGGGACTTGTGGATGGAGCCCTTAATTCGCTTAACAAGGATTCACGGGTGGTCAATCTGTTGAAATCAGAGCACTACATTTTGGCCACCGTGCTCGATCCTAGATTTAAAACCTACCTTGGATCTCTCTTTCCGGCAGACACAAGTCTGCTGGGGTTCAAAGAACTGCTGGTGAGAAAATTGTCAAGTCAGCCGGAACGCGACCTGTCAACATCTCCTCCTTCACATTCTCCCGCAACTGGGGGTGCGAGGAAAAGGCTCAGCATTCCGAGCCCACCCGCTGGCGGTGATGCAGGGCAGTCTGGAGCGACTGCTGATGCAGGGCAGTCTGGAGCGACTGCTGATGCTGACATTTGGTCCGGACTGAAGGACCTGACAACGATTACGGACATGTCGTCTACTGTCACTGCATATGATTCTCTCCCCATTGAAAGAATGGTGGAGGATTATATGAGTGACCGCATCCAAGTAGGCACGTCAGAAAGTCCGTACTTATACTGGCAGGAAAAAGAGGCAATTTGGAGGCCCTTGCACAAACTGGCTTTATTCTACCTAAGTTGCCCTCCCATAAGTGTGTTCTTCCGAAAGAGTGTTTAGTGCCGCCGCTCACCTTGTCAGCAATCGGCGTACGAGGTTACATCCAGAAAATGTGGAGAAGATGATGTTCATTAAAATGAATTATAATCAATTCCTCCGTGGAGACATTGACCAGCAGCAATTGCCTCCACAAAGTACACAGTGAGCTGAGATGGTGGATTCCAGTGGGGACGAATTGATAATCTGTGAGGAGGGGGATGTACACGGTGATATATCGGAGGATGATGATGAGGTGGACATCTTGCCTCTGTAGAGCCAGTTTGTGCAAGGAGAGATTAATTGCTTCTTTTTTGGTGGGGGTCCAAACCAACCCGTCATTTCAGTCACAGTCGTGTGGCAGACCCTGTCACTGAAATGATGGGTTGGTTAAAGTGTGCATGTCCTGTTTATACAACATAAGGGTGGGTGGGAGGGCCCAAGGACAATTCCATCTTGCACCTCTTTTTTCTTTAATTTTTCTTTGCATCATGTGCTGTTTGGGGAGTAGTTTTTTGAAGGGCCATCCTGCGTGACACTGCATTGCCACTCCTAGATGGGCCAGGTGTTTGTGTCGGCCACTTGGGTCGCTTAGCTTACTCACACAGCTACCTCATTGCGCCTCTTTTTTTCTTTGAGTCATGTGCTGTTTGGGGGGTGTTTTTTGGAAGGGCCATCCTGCGTGACACTGCAGTGCCACTCCTAGATGGGCCAGGTGTTTGTGTCGGCCACTTGGGTCGCTTAGCTTAGCCATCCAGCGACCTCGGTGCAAATTTTAGGACTAAAAATAATATTGTGAGGTGTGAAGTGTTCAGAATAGACTGAAAATGAGTGGAAATTATGGTTTTTGAGGTTAATAATACTTTGGGATCAAAATGACCCCCAAATTCTATGATTTAAGCTGTTTTTTAGGGTTTTTTGAAAAAAACACCCGAATCCAAAACACACCCGAATCCGACAAAAAATATTCGGTGAGGTTTTGCCAAAACGCGTTCGAACCCAAAACACGGCCGCGGAACCGAACCCAAAACCAAAACACAAAACCCGAAAAATGTCCGGCGCTCATCTCTAGTGAAAATACCAAAAAAATCAGCTCTTCTGTGTGGAAGTATTTCAACAGAAATGCGGACAACAGGTGTCAAGCCGTGTGTTGCCTTTGTCAAGCTGTAATAAGTAGGGGTAAGGACGTTAACCACCTCGGAACATCCTCCCTTTTACGTCACCTGCAGCGCATTCATCATAAGTCAGTGACAAGTTCAAAAACTTTGGGCGACAGCGGAAGCAGTCCACTGACCAGTAAATCCCTTCCTCTTGTAACCAAGCTCACGCAAACCACCCCACCAACTCCCTCAGTGTCAATTTCCTCCTTCCCCAGGAATGCCAATAGTCCTGCAGGCCATGTCACTGGCAATTCTGACGAGTCCTCTCCTGCCTGGGATTCCTCCGATGCATCCTTGCGTGTAACGCCTACTGCTGCTGGCGCTGCTGTTGTTGCTGCTGGGAGTCGATGGTCATCCCAGAGGGGAAATCGTAAGACCACTTTTACTACTTCCACCAAGCAATTGACTGTCCAACAGTCCTTTGCGAGGAAGATTAATTATCACAGCAGTCATCCTGCTGCAAAGCGGATAACTGAGGCCTTGGCATCCTGGGCGGTGAGAAACGTGGTTCCGGTATCCATCATTACTGCAGAGGCAACTAGAGACTTGTTGGAGGTACTGTGTCCCCGGTACCAAATACCATCTAGGTTCCATTTCTCTAGGCAGGCGATACCGAAAATGTACACAGACCTCAGAAAAAGACTCACCAGTGTCCTAAAAAATGCAGTTGTACCCAATGTCCACTTAACCACGGACATGTGGACAAGTGGAGCAGGGCAGACTCAGGACTATATGACTGTGACAGCCCACTGGGTAGATGTATTGACTCCCGCCGCAAGAACAGCAGCGGCGGCACCAGTAGCAGCATCTCGCAAACGCCAACTCTTTCCTAGGCAGGCTACCCCTTTGTATCACCGCTTTCCAGAATACGCACACAGCTGAAAACCTCTTACGGCAACTGAGGAAGATCATCGCAGAATGGCTTACCCCAATTGGACTCTCCTGTGGATTTGTGGCATCGGACAACGCCAGCAATATTGTGCGTGCATTACATCTGGGCAAATTCCAGCACGTCCCATGTTTTGCACATACCTTGAATTTGGTGGTGCAGAATTATTTAAAAAACGACAGGGGCGTGCAAGAGATGCTGTCGGTGGCCAGAAGAATTGCGGGACACTTTCGGCGTACAGGCACCACGTACAGAAGACTGGAGCAACACCAAAAACGCCTGAACCTGCCCTGCCATCATCTGAAGCAAGAAGTGGTAACGAGGTGGAATTCAACCCTCTATATGCTTCAGAGGATGGAGGAGCAGCAAAAGGCCATTCAAGCCTATACATCTGACCATGATATAGGAGGTGGAATGCACCTGTCTCAAGCGCAGTGGAGAATGATTTCAACGTTGTGCAAGGTTCTGCAACCTTTTGAACTTGCCACACGTGAAGTCAGTTCAGACACTGCCAGCCTGAGTCAGGTCATTCCCCTCATCAGGCTTTTGCAGAAGAAGCTGGAGACATTGAAGGAGGAGCTAAGACAGAGCGATTCCGCTAGGCATGTGGGACTTGTGGATGGAGCCCTTCATTCGCTTAACCAGGATTCACGGGTGGTCAATCTGTTGAAATCAGAGCACTACATTTTGGCCATCGTGCTCGATCCTAGATTTAAAACCTATGTTGTATCTCTTTTTCCGGCAGACACAAGTCTGCAGGGGTTCAAAGACCTGCTGGTGAGAAACTTATCAAGTCAAGTGGAACTTGATCGGTCAACACCTCCTCCTTCACATTCTCCCGCAATTGGGGGTGCGAGGAAAAGGCTCAAAATTCCGAGCCCACCCGCTGGCGGTGATGCAGGGCAGTCTGGAGCGACTGCTGATGCTGACATCTGGTCCGGACTGAAGGACCTGCCAACGATTACGGACATGTCGTCTACTGTCACTGCATATGATTCTCTCACCATTGAAAGAATGGTGGAGGATTATATGAGTGACCGCATCCAAGTAGGCACGTCAGACAGTCCGTACGTATACTGGCAGGAAAAAGAGGCAATTTGGAGGCCCTTGCAGAAACTGGCTTTATTCTACCTAAGTTGCCCTCCCACAAGTGTGCACTCCAAAAGAGTGTTTAGTGCCGCCGCTCACCTTGTCAGCAATCGGCGTACGAGGTTACTTCCAGAAAATGTGGAGAAGATGATGTTCATTAAAATGAATTATAATCAATTCCTCCGTGGAGACATTGACCAGCAGCAATTGCCTCCACAAAGTACAAAGGGAGCTGAGATGGTGGATTCCAGTGGGGACAAATTGATAATCTGTGAGGAGGGGGATGTACACGGTGATGAATCGGAGGATGATGATGAGGTGGACATCTTGCCTCTGTAGAGCCAGTTTGTGCAAGGAGAGATTAATTGCTTCTTTTTTGGTGGGGGTCCAAACCAACCCGTCATTTCAGTCACAGTCGTGTGGCAAACCCTGTCACTGAAATGATGGGTTGGTTAAAGTGTGCATGTCCTGTTTATACAACATAAGGGTGGGTGGGAGGGCCCAAGGACAATTCCATCTTGCACCTCTTTTTTCTTTAATTTTTCTTTGCGTCATGTGCTGTTTGGGGAGTGTTTTTTGGAAGGGCCATCCTGCGTGACACTGCAGTGACACTCCTAGATGGGCCAGGTGTTTGTGTCGGCCACTTGAGTCGCTGAGCTTAGTCACACAGCTACCTCATTGCGCCTCTTTTTTTTCTTCTTTGCGTCATGTGCTGTTTGGGGAGTATTTTTTGGAAGGGCCATCCTGCCTGACACTGCAGTGCCACTCCTAGATGGGCCAGGTGTTTGTGTCGGCCACTAGGGTCGCTTAACTTACTCACATAGCTACCTCATTGCGCCTCTTTTTTTTCTTCTTTGCGTCATGTGCTGTTTGGGGAGTATGTTTTGGAAGGGCCATCCTGCCTGACACTGCAGTGCCACTCCTAGATGGGCCAGGTGTTTGTGTCGGCCAATAGGGTCGCTTAGCTTACTCACACAGCTACCTCATTGCGCCTCTTTTTTTTCTTCTTTGCATCATGTGCTATTTGGGGAGTATTTTTTGGAAGGGTCATCCTGCGTGACACTGCAGTGCCACTCCTAGATGGGCCAGGTGTTTGTGTCGGCCACTAGGGTCGCTTAGCTTACTCACACAGCTACCTCATTGCGCCTCTTTTTTTTCTTCTTTGCGTCATGTGCTGTTTGGGGAGTATTTTTTGGAAGGGCCATCCTGCCTGACACTGCAGTGCCACTCCTAGATGTGCCAGGTGTTTGTGTCGGCCACTAGGGTCGCTTAGCTTACTCACACAGCTACCTCATTGCGCCTCTTTTTTTTCTTCTTTGCATCATGTGCTGTTTGGGGAGTATTTTTTGGAAGGGCCATCCTGCCTGACACTGCAGTGCCACTCCTAGATGGTGTTTGTGTCGGCCACTTGTGTCGGCCACTTGGGTCGCTTAGCTTAGCCATCCAGCGACCTCGTGCAAATTTTAGGACTAAAAATAATATTGTGAGGTGTGAGGTGTTCAGAATAGACTGAAAATGAGTGGAAATTATGGTTATTGAGGTTAATAATACTTTGGGATCAAAATGACCCCCAAATTCTATGATTTAAGCTGTTTTTTTAGGGTTTTTTGAAAAAACACCCGAATCCAAAACACACCCGAATCCGACAAAAAAAAATTGGTGAGGTTTTGCCAAAACGCGTTCGAACCCAAAACACGGCCGCGGAACCGAACCCAAAACCAAAACACAAAACCCGAAAAATTTCCGGTGCACATCTCTAGTTTTTGGTAGGTGGAAACGGCTCAACACGGGTTGAGTGACCCGGGAATCCTACCCGGATAGCTACCTGGGTAGAACACGGTAATGACACAGGTAACTGTGCAGTGGAAACGGTCATTACATGTGTTTTCAGACACGAGTAACGCTCTGAGACGCTAATTGGTGCTTCTGGGGCACAGGAAGATGATGTCATCCCTGGGAGACACGCTGGGCACATGCAGGCACCGCAGCAGCATGCAAAAAAATGCGGATGAAAGTACACAGGTATTGCAGCAGCTTGAAAACCCTACGCTGTGCACATGCAGGCATTGAGGCAGTAAAAGAACTCACGCTGGGGCACATGCTGTACATATATTTTTTTATTTTTAATTCCAGCAGATTACAAAAAAACAGACAGTATACAGCAGCAGAAGCTCCAGCACAGCATCATGGCTACCCATGCCTGGTCAGACACAGAGATCAAACAGCTGCTTAATATTCGGGGAGAGGAAGAAATTAGAAGGCAGGTGACTGGAACAGTTAAAGATGCTGCTGTCTACAAGAACATATCCCTTATGCTGGCAGAAAGGGGCATCCAAAAAACCCAGCAACAAGTCGTTAACAAATTGAAGGCACTACGCAGACAATTCACCAAAGTACATGACCATAACCGCAAGAAAAGTGGCGCTGGGCGTATGGAATGACCATATTATGACCTATGCTATAGTGTCTTCGGCAAAACTGCGATAACAAATCCCATAGCACTATCGTCATCCGGCTCTGCCAGTCGCCAGATGTCAGTCGACGAGGACTGTGACGAAACACAGCACAGCCTTCCCAGCTCACAATGCAGCCCATCATCCCCGCTGCTTATATCGGACAGCAGTTTAGAAGACTCGACTGTCAACGATGATTCCATCAGCGTCACTATTGAGGACGTATCACAGTCTCAGGCGGAGACGTCGCAACCCCCCAAGACCACGATTTTGCGCTCAAATAGTAAGCATTACCATTACAAATACAGTTGCAGCAGTCCCTATACAAAATCTATGTAAAGGCATGGTAATGTTGCAGAGTATAGCTAGTGTGCAGGTGGGAGAAGGCCACAAACACGTATATGCTACCACTGCTATTTGTTAATAGAATCATGGTAATGTTGCAGAGTATAGCTAGTGTGCAGGTGGGAGAAGGCCACAAACACGTATATGCCACCACTGCTATTTGTTAATAGAATCATGGTAATGTTGCAGAGTATAGCTAGTGTGCAGGTGGGAGAAGGCCACAAACACGTATATGCTACCACTGCTATTTGTGAATAGAATCATGGTAATGTTGCAGAGTATAGCTGGTGTGCAGGTGGGAGAAGGCCACAAACACGTATATGCTACCACTGCTATTTGTTAATAGAATCATGGTAATGTTGCAGAGTATAGCTGGTGTGCAGGTGTGCAGGTGGGAGAAGGCCACAAACTAGAGATGAGCGGGTTCGGTTTCTCTGAATCCGAACCCGCCCGAACTTCATGGTTTTTTTCACGGGTCCGAGCAGACTCGGATCCTCCCGCCTTGCTCGGTTAACCCGAGCGCGCCCGAACGTCATCATGACGCTGTCGGATTCTCGCGAGACTCGGATTCTATATAAGGAGCCGCGCGTCGCCGCCATTTTCACACGTGCATTGAGATTGATAGGGAGAGGACGTGGCTGGCGTCCTCTCCATTTAGATTATAAGAGAGAGAGATTTACTGGAGCTTAGGACTAGGAGGAGTACTGTAGAAGTGTAGAGAGTGCAGAGAGTTTACTAGTGAGTGACCACCAGACAGTGCAGTTTATTTAATATATCCGTTCTCTGCCTGAAAAAAGCGATACACACAGTGACTCAGTCACATACCATATCTGTGTGCACTGCTCAGGCTCAGCCCAGTGTGCTGCATCATCTATATATATTATATATCTGTCTGACTGCTCAGCTCACACAGCTTATAATTGTGGGGGAGACTGGGGAGCACTGCAGTGCCAGTTATAGGTTATAGCAGGAGCCAGGAGTACATAATATTATATAGTGAGTGACCACCAGACAGTGCAGTTTATTTAATATATCCGTTCTCTGCCTGAAAAAAGCGATACACACAGTGACTCAGTCACATACCATATCTGTGTGCACTGCTCAGGCTCAGCCCAGTGTGCTGCATCATCTATATATATTATATATCTGTCTGACTGCTCAGCTCACACAGCTTATAATTGTGGGGGAGACTGGGGAGCACTGCAGTGCCAGTTATAGGTTATAGCAGGAGCCAGGAGTACATAATATTATATTAAAATTAAACAGTGCTGTCAAAGTCAGAAAAATGTCTCAATGCACGTTGCCATATTTGCACCTCACACTGGTCCGCACTGCGCGTGCGTACGCTCTCCCGTGGAAGCGCATACCCGCAATAGCGTGCACACGCAGGCGCGGTATGCGTATTTACGGTAGAGTTTATGTGGTCGTAGCGTGCGACTCATTCGTTACATATTTTCACAATTAATGTAGTTTATAGATCATGGTCCCTTTGATAGATTCTGAAAGTTTAGTTAAAATACAATGTCCCAGAGCTGAGGAATCCCTCTTTATATCGTACGAAGGGTCTAACAGGAATCATACAGCAGTGTTTGGTACCCATCGGAAGAGTATTTAATTAGCAATATTCCGGTGTTGGTTTGGAGCGTATTAATCGCTCGTGCGAATAGTTATGGACATAAGAAGTTTATGTCCATTTCTATTATTTACCCATACTCAGGTATGCGGCGGGAAACCCAGTTTCCCACCCACCTGAGCTGTTGGAAATCGTCACAGCCCACCTGTATGAATCACCCTATGACCTTTTGTTATGATGCAGGGCCGAATTCCTTCGGCCAATGGACAATGGGATTGTAGGACCAGGAGATTGCATTGTGTGTGGGGCATAAATAGGCAGGCCGACCACATCCAGCTCTCACTCTCTCATCAACGGTTATCTGCTGATAGCCGGGAGCTGGATATCGAGGCGCAGGCGATCATACCCTTTGTGCGTAAGTTTCTCTCCGTAATCATTGTCTTTCTGTGAGCCAATTTCTCTCCATCTCTCTCTCTCTCTCTCTCTCTCTCTCTCCTCTTTTCACTTATATCTCTCATAGTATTATAGTATTGTACTGTATTGCATTTAGGTCAGTGTAGTATTGTCTTTTTTGTATTTATTGTTTAGTTCTGTGGTTAGGAAGTCTCTGTTATATTGTAGTGTATCATTTGTTATCCCCTTTTACAAGTATATTAGATATAATACAGTTAATAGGCTTTGGAACCTAAACCAGTATCTGTGTATTTCCTATAGTGTTAAGTGTTCACTTGAGCGTCGGTGACGCTCAAGCAGCTTTGTAGTTAGTCAGGTTACACAAGGTTGCATTTACACCCTGTACTCACATTAAGGTATTCAGTGTATTTCATTGGTATAAGGTTTTAACATAAAGGTATAGTGTTGTGAGCGTCTGCATCGCTGGTGACCTCCTCGTGGTCTCGAGCGTATGCTACGCCATAGCGAATCATTCCCCTAGACATAGCCTATAACGTGTCCTGTGATCACTGGGCCGTGAGCGAACGTGACGCTTGAGCGTCTCGCCTACGGCTGAGCGATCGCTACGCCAATAGCGTACCATTACGGTACTTCTTAAGTAAACAGCGTACAGTGTTCTTAGCTTCATAAAGGGTTGTTTATACGACAAGGAATTTAGCATTGTCAATTGGGCGTCTCGCCTACGGCTGAGCGATCGCTACGCCAATAGCGTACCATTACGGTACTTCTTAAGTAAACAGCGTACAGTGTTCTTAGCTTCATAAAGGGTTGTTTATACGACAAGGAATTTAGCATTGTCAATTGGGGACTCGTCCTATACTTCTCACATCTGCACTAGGTAGATCAGCAGACATTATCCCCCAGCAAAGGGTGGGAGGTTGTCTCGCAGTTGCTGACGGGATAAGCGTCTGCTTCGCTTAGATAAAGAGTGCTGAAGGAACCCGGTAACCGGAAGTAAGAACAAAACGCTTGTGTCTTTTTAAAACTGTTTATTTTTCTTTTGTCTTGCGTACGCACGCATATATCTGCATTTCTGTTTCATTTTCGTATATCACTATTCCTGTTTGCCAATTTTATAGTTGATAGAAAGTGCTAAAAAGAGATTTGCTGTTATTTCATAGTAGAGGTAATAGTTAAAGTATAGAACAAACACACGGTTTGTCTGAGATACAAGGCAGTCAGTGTGGATTGCGGTAGATGATCAGGGATCATTTACATTGATAAAAATATATTGTGTTACGGTGGATCTTTGCATTTCGTACACGTGTCGCTAACAAAGACTAGCGTACGCAATCCAAAGGCAGACGCACGCAGCGTACATTACGCAACGTAGCGTCCGGTTACGCCCACGTAGCTCAAGTTGTGATAAAGTGAAGTAACGCAAAGGCGATAATTAACGCACAGCGGTAGATAACGCGACGCGGTAAATAACGCAAATCTATTTTTGGAAAAATCTGAAATTTAGTTTAACAGATCCTGCTCCTAATTGGTAACACTTTTGGCCTAAAGACAATTTCTGCGCAGAAATAGATATAGAAACAAAGTGTACATGTGTTGAGTGAGTGTGTTTTGTATACAAAAGTTTATATAACTTTAAGGTGGAACCAAAAGGAAAGCCGGGTACTCGTCAAGGGACATACGTGTAAGTGACATATACGGTGGCTAGGGAGGCATCCCTGGTTAAATAATATTTGAGCATTAGAGTATAGCGGACCATAAGGTAACAAGACCAGGAGGTCATAAGGTAACAAGACCAGGAGGTCATAAGGTAACAAGACCAGGAGGTCATAAGGAACAAGACCAGGAGGTCGTAAGGTAAAAGGTCCGCTATAAAAGTCCAGTGGCACAACGCCTGGGGTGTTGGTGCAGAACCCATATAGGCCATAAGCTCTTGCTGAAGGAATCGCGGCCGGAAACATCGATTCCATTGGTCTTTCAGTACATGACAAGTAGTGCTCGTGTACTGAACGATTGGACCGCACGTAATTGTGTGCAGTAGTTAGTAATCTGACCTAATACCATTAGAGTAAAGTGGTCACAAACGCTATTTGTACATTCTGACGTGATTTGTGTAATTTTTTATTTTTGGAAGGGAAGTTCGCTGGTCACTCAGGAACTATCTAACAACCCCACCTTTACTGGAAAGAGTAAGTGTCCTGCGGGTAACCCTCATATGTTCCAGTAAACTGAAGGTTCCATAGGGGCCCTGTATCGAGTACGCCAGCACCACGTCGGTGTGATCAGGTCGTATTGGTCGAGGTGGGCGAGTGAGTGGGGTACTCGGTAAACCGCCACCGCCGGCCTACTGTGGAGTAATTTGGTTGTCTGAAAAGGCTTGCTGAAAACCTTGATACAGAGATCCAAGGAGGACTAAGCAACACCTGCAGACTATGGGGGCCAGTTGCTCAGGTAGGGGGCGATCAACCTCGGTTCGGGTTGATTCAGAGAACCGACCAGTTGGGTCGGCACGATATGTAATGTGTGAAAAATACGGTAGTCACACAGAGGTTTTATGTGATGAATGGGAGAGAATGACAGTACAAGACAGGGACAAATTCCCAAGAATAGGTAGCTTCAGTCCAGAAGTGTTACAAAATTTAAGGAGGAGGATATGTCTCGTAAAATCAGCAAAGAGACGAATTCAGCATCATGATTATTTACAGTTATGGCACCAGGAAGGTGAGATACAGAGAGGTTTGGCTCTGGCGGCAGGATCTGGGGCAGTCAGGAAGTTGATTGCCACAGCTCCTCCCCCACCATACATTGCAGGAGAGAAGTTGATTGCGGAGAGAAACGCACTGGGTTGTAAAACACAAACTCTTAGTAACACTGTAAATGTTAATGATGTTAACCAAATAACTCATGCAAGTATTAACCCGTGCAAGTTGTACCCTGTTTTGAACCTTCCTCAGGAGTGTGATCAAGAAGACGATTCAGCAACAATTTCAGCTCTCTCTCTTGCGGCCACCATAGCAGAGACCACAGTAGGCACAGCGACACCCACGAGATTAGTGAAAGCCCCTAGCGGAGGGATAGGTGAGGTCGTGTCAACGGGTAAGTACGGCACCATGCACTACACTGAAACAATTGTACCACAACAAGCAGTAGAATCTACACAGGAAGAGGCTGTTAGAATTGCTCCTGTAAGGGTAATAGCAGTTCCCAATGGAAAAACAGATGTGTCTGGAGCCACTCCCATAAGGAACATTGCCATGTACACTCCATTTTCCAGAATGGAATTAAGAACAATAGTGTCCGAATTTCCTGACCCCAGGAAGGATTTAGTTGCTAGCCAAAAATACATCAGGGATTTAGGTAACACGGTAGAACCCAACAACAAGGATTGGCAGATACTGCTAAGAGCTTGTTTACCTTCCAATGTTGATGCAACTCAGTTTTTAGCTGATTGTGCATTGGATAAAGATGTACCGCTTACAGACGTGTACAACAAGGATAATGTAAAAAGGATAAATTTACAGCTAAAAGAGTATTTCCCTGCCGTTGTTAAATGGAATAAAATATTTTCCATTAAGCAAAAGGAGTCCGAAACGGCAACAGAATATTTTCACCGGGCACTATTAGAAATGGCAAAGTACACTGGTATAGAAGACATTAAGACCAACCCAAACCATCGAGAAGTAGCAGTATCTGTACTGATGGATGGTTTGAAAGAAACATTAAAAGCTAGGGTACAGACCACGCAGCCATGTTGGCGAGGTCTGTCAGTGTCCACCTTGAGAGAGGCTGCTATTGATCACGACAGAAATATCACTAGGCACAGGGAGTCGCAAAGTGATAAGTTGATGTCCGTAAGTATACAGGCGCTGACCACAAGGCAGCCTGCGTATGTACCACCGAATCCTGTGGGTAAGGCAAGTGTAATAACATGTTTTTCTTGTAACAGACCGGGACACTTTGCACGAGAATGTAGAACAAAGAATGTACAAAGATCTTTTCAACCCCCTAGACAACAACACAACACACGACATTGGGAGCAGGGTCCACAGAGGCGGAGTTTTGAGCCACATACAGGGGAAACAAAAAGATATCCCCCAAACAGAGATTGGCATGCCTCTGGTAGTTCCCAGCTAACTCCCCCACAAGTAGTTGCTGCCAATGGGATTCAGGGAGGTCAGCATACCCAATAGGGGTGTGGCCATACCTGTAATCTGCAGCCAGTTAAGTTGATTGCCAGTCTTGGAAGCGAACCAGAGATTGCAATCAATGTAGCTGGTAAAACTTTAAACTTTCTTGTAGACACAGGGGCGGCCAAGTCAGTGATAAATTCGACAGTGGGCATGAGAACCACTGGTAGGACAATTCCAGCCATGGGAGTAACAGGAGTAGTCCAGCACTACCCTGTTAGCAAACCAGCCGAGATTACAATAGGGCCTTTGCATACCAAGCATTCCTTTTTGCTGGCTGCATCTGCACCAACTAATCTCCTGGGTAGAGACTTACTATGTAAAATGGGTTGCGTCATTTATTGTACTCCTGAAGGTGTATTCTTGGACATCCCTGAGAATCACGCTCAGGAAGTACGAGACATGTTAGACTCCCCATCAAAATTAATGTCACATTCCATTATGACAAATAGGAATCCATCCCAAGTAGAAGAGATGACATCTCAGATACCAGAGTCGCTTTGGACAAAAGATGGACAGGACACTGGATTAATGGCAAATGTAGCTCCAGTAGTTGTGCAAGTAAAAGATGGTAGGATAGCTCCAAAAATCCCACAGTATCCTCTGAAGCCAGAGGTGGAGTTAGGAGTTTTTCCCGTAATAGAGCGCTTGCTACAACAGGGCATTCTAGTAAGAACGTCCAGCACAGCAAATAGTCCCATCTTCCCTGTTAAAAAGAGTGGGGGGAGGGGTTACAGGCTAGTGCAGGATCTAAGGGGGATTAACAAAATAGTTGAGAGTCAGTTCCCCGTAGTGCCTAATCCAGCTGTCATCCTAATGCAAATTCCTCCCACTGCCAAATTTTTCACTGTTATTGACCTCTGCTCCGCTTTCTTTTCGGTACCTCTGCACCCTGACAGCCAATATTTGTTTGCATTCACATACAGAGGAGTCCAATACACGTGGACTCGGTTACCCCAAGGTTTCATAGATAGTCCAAGTATATTTTCTCAGGCTTTGCATGATTGTTTACAGTCTTTCCAACCGGAAAGTGGATCAGTGTTGATACAGTACGTGGATGATCTACTACTGTGTTCTGATTCATTGGAGGCATCCCTGAAGGATACGAAACAGCTCCTGTTTCATCTTTCAGACACAGGTCACAAGGTCTCCAAAGACAAGTTGCAATTATGCCAAGCTAAGGTAAAATACTTGGGACACTGTCTAACACAAGGACTGAGACACCTGACCGCTGATAGAATCCAAGCCATTAGAGACATGACACTGCCACAAACCCAGCAACAGATCAGGACGTTTTTAGGAATGTGTGGGTATTGCCGTAATTGGATCCCAGGGTTTTCCATATTGGCGCTACCTTTGCAGGAAATGGTCTCCTCAAACAAACCTGATCGGATTTCGCATACAGACGAATCCGAAACAGCATTTGAGAGACTCAAACAGTGCCTAACGCAGGCACCAGCACTAGGTATGCCAGACTATGGGAAACCCTTTGAACTATACGGAACAGAAAGTGCTGGGTGCGCAGCAGGTGTACTAACACAAAAACACGGTGATGCCAGCAGGCCAATTGCATACTACAGCGCTCAGCTAGACACGGTAGCGCGATCCCTCCCCACATGCTTGCGTAGCGTTGCGGCGATAGCATTGCTAGTGACAAAAAGCGAAGATGTCGTGCTAGGCCACAACCTCACAATCCATACACCGCATGCGGTATCTGCCTTATTGAATTCTGCCCAAACCAGACACGTCTCATCAGCAAGGTTTACAAGATGGGAATTGGCATTAATGGCCCCCGTAAACATCACCATAAGGAGATGCAGTGCATTAAACCCTGCGACATTTCTCCCAGGTGTGCCTGGTCAGGCACAAAGGGTGGGAGGTGAGAGTGATGGGGAAGGAGGATTTAATGCAAAGGAAGATGCACATGATTGTATGGAATATTTGACCCAAAATTTTACCGCAAGGCCTGACATCAGTGACAATCCACTAGAAAATGCAGAACTCACGTTCTACACGGACGGTAGTTGTCATAGACAGTCAGACTCGGGAGACTTGTGTACTGGATACGCAGTCGTAGATGACCAAGACACCATAGAAGCGGAACCGCTAGGCCCACCTCACTCAGCCCAGGTTGCTGAACTGGTCGCCCTAACCAGAGCATGTGAATTGGCTAAGGGTAAGTCTGCCAATATCTACACCGATTCTAGATACGCGTTCGGGGTAGTACATGATTTCGGAGCCCTATGGCGGCTCAGAAATTTCATGACGGCGGCTGGTACACCGATAGCGCATGCAGCTCACATAAAAAGGCTTCTAACAGCGATACAGGAACCCGACAGAGTGGCTGTTATCAAATGTAAAGCACATACATATAGTCAAGACCCAGTATCCGTTGGTAACAGCCGAGCAGACGAAGCCGCAAAGCTTGCAGCTGCTACCCCCACACGGACAGACACCACACAGTTGATGGTATTTAATACCATCAACACACAGAAGTTGTGTGAGATGCAGAATTTGTGTTCCACACAGGAAAGAGCAGTCTGGAAGGCAAAGGGATATGGCCAGGAGTCCTCAGGGCTCTGGACGGATGGACATGGTAAACCAGTGGCCCCCAGGGCATACCTTCCATGTCTGGCTGAAGCAGCTCACGGGCTGACTCATCTAGGCAAGGAGGGGATGTGCAAATTGGTAAGAGCATACTGGTGCGCCCCAGGATTCTCCTCTCATGCGAGTAAGAGAGCAATGTCATGCCTCACCTGTCTGAGAAAGAATATTGGAAAAGCAATACCTACAGAACCATCCCATATCCCACCTGCCGGCGGCCCTTTCCAAGTAATACAAATTGACTTCATTCAATTACCCCCATGTAGAAATTTGAAATATGTACTTGTTTGTATAGATGTTTTCTCGAATTGGGTCGAAGCTTTTCCAGCAGCTACAAATACCGCTATGTTTACAGCTAAGAAAATTGTGCAGGAATTTGTATGTAGATATGGTATCCCTAGAATCATTGAAAGTGATAGGGGTACCCATTTTACAGGTGATGTCTTTCAAGGAATGTGTAAGTTGATGGGAATTGATAGCAAGCTGCACACTCCGTACCGTCCACAGGCGAGTGCGAAGGTCGAAAGAGTGAACAGCACTATTAAAAATAAATTGAGTAAAGTAATGGCAGAGACAGGATTGACGTGGCCAGAAGCTTTACCCATTGTTTTGTATAGCATCAGAACCACTCCCAGGTCCCCTCTTAATCTGTCTCCTTTTGAAATCTTGTTTGGTCGACAACCGCATGTCATGATTAACCCTCAGGATGATTTGAAATGTAACAATGAAGTAACTGTAAAGTACTTGATTAACATGAGTAAACAGTTGAGGAATCAAAATGATAATCTGAAGTTGGTGATTCCTGATTTACCAGATAGTAATTGTCATGACATTGAACCTGGGGATTATGTAATGATACGAAATTTTCTACGCTCAGGTTGTCTTATTGATAGATGGGAAGGACCATATCAGGTCTTATTGACTAGCACCGAGGATCCGGTAGAGGTCATAGACCAAAAGATGGACGATATTCTGCAATTAAAGTGGGAATTTCGTCGAAAACACAATCTCACCCTTGCTGCTGTAGGTAATGAGCTGACTGGTTGGGTGTCATGGTTGAACCCGCGAAATTGGTTCTCCGGTTTGGGAGACTGGGCTCAAGGAGTCATAATGGATGTTGGAAAGTTTCTACTATGTATCCTGGGTGTCGTTATATCGATTGGATTGATATTTAGATGCGGGCAGGCTTTAATGAGGTGCAAACAAAGTACAAAAGTGATGTGCTTGAGGAGTGAGGAAACCGTAATTAACCTGGATTTGATTTATGACCCAATGATAGAAACCAGAATGTGATGAAAATGCGATTATACGGTCCGTTTCTTTCACCTGTTTTTCTGCTTTTCTCCAAGATACAAAGACCCCCTTGGACGAGGAAGCTGACGAGACGAGATGTATACAGACAACGGATTGACCAAAGAAGAAGATTTGACAACTTTAAATATGGACACTTGATGAACTTTGCCATGGATCCCCAGTTTCCCTAGTACTTTTAAACTCACGCTAGCCCAACATTTTTTTGTAAATCTGATGGCTCAGACAAAGCTATTTGCTCATGCCCAAGGAGCAATACAGCGCAAAGAAGACGACTCTCAACAGATACCGAAAACAACTTCGACGACAGATGTACATTTCCCTGACATAGAATATCATTGCATTTTTTCGTAAGTGTTCTTTATCTTCATCTCTACAACCCCCAGGTAACGACACACATAGACGATAGGGAATACAGGCACAGATAGCAGCAACCACATACCTCCCCCATTCATGTATCATCAACTAAAATGTGCATCCCCATTTTTGTTACAACCACAGCCGAAATGAGCTCGGTAGAGTTTGACAGCCCATCCACAGACCTGTACCACAGGATAAGAAGGAATTCAAATGTATACTTCGCAATACCTCGAAGCTTGATTTACCACACGTACGGCACGATGATACATGACCCTCCAAACATGGACTCATACACACATGCTTCTACTTTCTCACTAGGTCATACCCTCTTCACACCTACTCCACTCTTCTCCCCTACCCAACCATGGAAATCAATTAACCCCTGACTTACATTTTTCTCCTTAAATGCTTTGTGGCAGTTATTATTGACTGCCAAAGGGTGGACTGTCAAAGTCAGAAAAATGTCTCAATGCACGTTGCCATATTTGCACCTCACACTGGTCCGCACTGCGCGTGCGTACGCTCTCCCGTGGAAGCGCATACCCGCAATAGCGTGCACACGCAGGCGCGGTATGCGTATTTACGTTAGAGTTTATGTGGTCGTAGCGTGCGACTCATTCGTTACATATTTTCACAATTAATGTAGTTTATAGATCATGGTCCCTTTGATAGATTCTGAAAGTTTAGTTAAAATACAATGTCCCAGAGCTGAGGAATCCCTCTTTATATCGTACGAAGGGTCTAACAGGAATCATACAGCAGTGTTTGGTACCCATCGGAAGAGTATTTAATTAGCAATATTCCGGTGTTGGTTTGGAGCGTATTAATCGCTCGTGCGAATAGTTATGGACATAAGAAGTTTATGTCCATTTCTATTATTTACCCATACTCAGGTATGCGGCGGGAAACCCAGTTTCCCACCCACCTGAGCTGTTGGAAATCGTCACAGCCCACCTGTATGAATCACCCTATGACCTTTTGTTATGATGCAGGGCCGAATTCCTTCGGCCAATGGACAATGGGATTGTAGGACCAGGAGATTGCATTGTGTGTGGGGCATAAATAGGCAGGCCGACCACATCCAGCTCTCACTCTCTCATCAACGGTTATCTGCTGATAGCCGGGAGCTGGATATCGAGGCGCAGGCGATCATACCCTTTGTGCGTAAGTTTCTCTCCGTAATCATTGTCTTTCTGTGAGCCAATTTCTCTCCATCTCTCTCTCTCTCTCTCTCTCTCTCTCTCTCCTCTTTTCACTTATATCTCTCATAGTATTATAGTATTGTACTGTATTGCATTTAGGTCAGTGTAGTATTGTCTTTTTTGTATTTATTGTTTAGTTCTGTGGTTAGGAAGTCTCTGTTATATTGTAGTGTATCATTTGTTATCCCCTTTTACAAGTATATTAGATATAATACAGTTAATAGGCTTTGGAACCTAAACCAGTATCTGTGTATTTCCTATAGTGTTAAGTGTTCACTTGAGCGTCGGTGACGCTCAAGCAGCTTTGTAGTTAGTCAGGTTACACAAGGTTGCATTTACACCCTGTACTCACATTAAGGTATTCAGTGTATTTCATTGGTATAAGGTTTTAACATAAAGGTATAGTGTTGTGAGCGTCTGCATCGCTGGTGACCTCCTCGTGGTCTCGAGCGTATGCTACGCCATAGCGAATCATTCCCCTAGACATAGCCTATAACGTGTCCTGTGATCACTGGGCCGTGAGCGAACGTGACGCTTGAGCGTCTCGCCTACGGCTGAGCGATCGCTACGCCAATAGCGTACCATTACGGTACTTCTTAAGTAAACAGCGTACAGTGTTCTTAGCTTCATAAAGGGTTGTTTATACGACAAGGAATTTAGCATTGTCAGTGCACACTTTTGCTGCAGGAGTGCCACTGCCAGTGTGACTGACCAGTGACCTGACCACACTGACCACCAGTATAGTTAGTAGTATACTTATATTGTGATTGCCTGAAAAAGTTAAACACTCGTCGTGTGACTTCACTTGTGTGTTGTTGTTTTTTTTATTCTATAAAAATAAAACTCATTCTGCTGACAGACAGTGTCCAGCAGGTCCGTCATTATATAATATATAATATATACCTGTCCGGCTGCAGTAGTGATATATATATATTTTTTATATCATTTATCATCCAGTCGCAGCAGACACAGTACGGTAGTTCACGGCTGTGGCTACCTCTGTGTCTGCACTCGGCAGGCAGTCCGTCCATAATTGTATACCACCTAACCGTGGTTTTTTTTTCTTCTTTATACATACATACTACTACGACATCTCTTTATCAACCAGTCTATATTAGCAGCAGACACAGTACAGTACGGTAGTTCACGGCTGTGGCTACCTCTGTGTCTGCACTCGGCAGGCAGTCCGTCCATAATTGTATACCACCTAACCGTGGTTTTTTTTTCTTTCTTCTTTATACATACATAGTTACATAGACATCTCTTTATCAACCAGTCTATATTAGCAGCAGACACAGTACAGTACGGTAGTTCACGGCTGTGGCTACCTCTGTGTCTGCACTCGGCAGGCAGTCCGTCCATAATTGTATACCACCTAACCGTGGTTTTTTTTTTCTTTCTTCTTTATACATACATAGTTACATAGACATCTCTTTATCAACCAGTCTATATTAGCAGCAGACACAGTACAGTACGGTAGTTCACGGCTGTGGCTACCTCTGTGTCTGCACTCGGCAGGCAGTCCGTCCATAATTGTATACCACCTAACCGTGGTTTTTTTTTCTTTCTTCTTTATACATACATAGTTACATAGACATCTCTTTATCAACCAGTCTATATTAGCAGCAGACACAGTACAGTACGGTAGTTCACGGCTGTGGCTACCTCTGTGTCTGCACTCGGCAGGCAGTCCGTCCATAATTGTATACCACCTAACCGTGGTTTTTTTTTTCTTTCTTCTTTATACATACATAGTTACATAGACATCTCTTTATCAACCAGTCTATATTAGCAGCAGACACAGTACAGTACGGTAGTTCACGGCTGTGGCTACCTCTGTGTCTGCACTCGGCAGGCAGTCCGTCCATAATTGTATACCACCTAACCGTGGTTTTTTTTTCTTTCTTCTTTATACATACATACTACTACGACATCTCTTTATCAACCAGTCTATATTATTAGCAGCAGACACAGTACAGTACGGTAGTTCACGGCTGTGGCTACCTCTGTGTCTGCACTCGGCAGGCAGTCCGTCCATAATTGTATACCACCTAACCGTGGTTTTTTTTTCTTTCTTCTTTATACATACATAGTTACATAGACATCTCTTTATCAACCAGTCTATATTAGCAGCAGACACAGTACAGTACGGTAGTTCACGGCTGTGGCTACCTCTGTGTCTGCACTCGGCAGGCAGTCCATAAGTATACTAGTATCCATCTCCATTGTTTACCTGAGGTGCCTTTTAGTTGTGCCTATTAAAATATGGAGAACAAAAATGTTGAGGTTCCAAAATTAGGGAAAGATCAAGATCCACTTCCACCTCGTGCTGAAGCTGCTGCCACTAGTCATGGCCGAGACGATGAAATGCCAGCAACGTCGTCTGCCAAGGCCGATGCCCAATGTCATAGTACAGAGCATGTCAAATCCAAAACACCAAATATCAGAAAAAAAAGGACTCCAAAACCTAAAATAAAATTGTCGGAGGAGAAGCGTAAACTTGCCAATATGCCATTTACGACACGGAGTGGCAAGGAACGGCTGAGGCCCTGGCCTATGTTCATGGCTAGTGGTTCAGCTTCACATGAGGATGGAAGCACTCAGCCTCTCGCTAGAAAAATGAAAAGACTCAAGCTGGCAAAAGCAGCACAGCAAAGAACTGTGCATTCTTCGAAATCCCAAATCCACAAGGAGAGTCCAATTGTGTCGGTTGCGATGCCTGACCTTCCCAACACTGGACGTGAAGAGCATGCGCCTTCCACCATTTGCACGCCCCCTGCAAGTGCTGGAAGGAGCACCCGCAGTCCAGTTCCTGATAGTAAGATTGAAGATGTCAGTGTTGAAGTACACCAGGATGAGGAGGATATGGGTGTTGCTGGCGCTGGGGAGGAAATTGACCAGGAGGATTCTGATGGTGAGGTGGTTTGTTTAAGTCAGGCACCCGGGGAGACACCTGTTGTCCGTGGGAGGAATATGGCCGTTGACATGCCAGGTGAAAATACCAAAAAAATCAGCTCTTCGGTGTGGAGGTATTTCAACAGAAATGCGGACAACAGGTGTCAAGCCGTGTGTTCCCTTTGTCAAGCTGTAATAAGTAGGGGTAAGGACGTTAACCACCTCGGAACATCCTCCCTTATACGTCACCTGCAGCGCATTCATAATAAGTCAGTGACAAGTTCAAAAACTTTGGGTGACAGCGGAAGCAGTCCACTGACCAGTAAATCCCTTCCTCTTGTAACCAAGCTCACGCAAACCACCCCACCAACTCCCTCAGTGTCAATTTCCTCCTTCCCCAGGAATGCCAATAGTCCTGCAGGCCATGTCACTGGCAATTCTGACGATTCCTCTCCTGCCTGGGATTCCTCCGATGCATCCTTGCGTGTAACGCCTACTGCTGCTGGCGCTGCTGTTGTTGCTGCTGGGAGTCGATGGTCATCCCAGAGGGGAAGTCGTAAGCCCACTTGTACTACTTCCAGTAAGCAATTGACTGTTCAACAGTCCTTTGCGAGGAAGATGAAATATCACAGCAGTCATCCTGCTGCAAAGCGGATAACTGAGGCCTTGACAACTATGTTGGTGTTAGACGTGCGTCCGGTATCCGCCGTTAGTTCACAGGGAACTAGACAATTTATTGAGGCAGTGTGCCCCCGTTACCAAATACCATCTAGGTTCCACTTCTCTAGGCAGGCGATACCGAGAATGTACACGGACGTCAGAAAAAGACTCACCAGTGTCCTAAAAAATGCAGTTGTACCCAATGTCCACTTAACCACGGACATGTGGACAAGTGGAGCAGGGCAGGGTCAGGACTATATGACTGTGACAGCCCACTGGGTAGATGTATGGACTCCCGCCGCAAGAACAGCAGCGGCGGCACCAGTAGCAGCATCTCGCAAACGCCAACTCTTTCCTAGGCAGGCTACGCTTTGTATCACCGCTTTCCAGAATACGCACACAGCTGAAAACCTCTTACGGCAACTGAGGAAGATCATCGCGGAATGGCTTACCCCAATTGGACTCTCCTGTGGATTTGTGGCATCGGACAACGCCAGCAATATTGTGTGTGCATTAAATATGGGCAAATTCCAGCACGTCCCATGTTTTGCACATACCTTGAATTTGGTGGTGCAGAATTTTTTAAAAAATGACAGGGGCGTGCAAGAGATGCTGTCGGTGGCCAGAAGAATTGCGGGACACTTTCAGCGTACAGGCACCACGTACAGAAGACTGGAGCACCACCAAAAACAACTGAACCTGCCCTGCCATCATCTGAAGCAAGAAGTGGTAACGAGGTGGAATTCAACCCTCTATATGCTTCAGAGGTTGGAGGAGCAGCAAAAGGCCATTCAAGCCTATACAATTGAGCACGATATAGTAGGTGGAATGCACCTGTCTCAAGCGCAGTGGAGAATGATTTCAACGTTGTGCAAGGTTCTGATGCCCTTTGAACTTGCCACACGTGAAGTCAGTTCAGACACTGCCAGCCTGAGTCAGGTCATTCCCCTCATCAGGCTTTTGCAGAAGAAGCTGGAGACATTGAAGGAGGAGCTAACACGGAGCGATTCCGCTAGGCATGTGGGACTTGTGGATGGAGCCCTTAATTCGCTTAACAAGGATTCACGGGTGGTCAATCTGTTGAAATCAGAGCACTACATTTTGGCCACCGTGCTCGATCCTAGATTTAAAGCCTACCTTGGATCTCTCTTTCCGGCAGACACAAGTCTGCTGGGGTTGAAAGACCTGCTGGTGACAAAATTGTCAAGTCAAGCGGAACGCGACCTGTCAACATCTCCTCCTTCACATTCTCCCGCAACTGGGGGTGCGAGGAAAAGGCTCAGAATTCCGAGCCCACCCGCTGGCGGTGATGCAGGGCAGTCTGGAGCGACTGCTGATGCTGACATCTGGTCCGGACTGAAGGACCTGACAACGATTACGGACATGTCGTCTACTGTCACTGCATATGATTCTCTCAACATTGATAGAATGGTGGAGGATTATATGAGTGACTGCATCCAAGTAGGCACGTCACACAGTCCGTACTTATACTGGCAGGAAAAAGAGGCAATTTGGAGGCCCTTGCACAAACTGGCTTTATTCTACCTAAGTTGCCCTCCCACAAGTGTGTACTCCGAAAGAGTGTTTAGTGCCGCCGCTCACCTTGTCAGCAATCGGCGTACGAGGTTACATCCAGAAAATGTGGAGAAGATGATGTTCATTAAAATGAATTATAATCAATTCCTCCGCGGAGACATTGACCAGCAGCAATTGCCTCCACAAAGTACACAGGGAGCTGAGATGGTGGATTCCAGTGGGGACGAATTGATAATCTGTGAGGAGGGGGATGTACACGGTGATATATCGGAGGGTGATGATGAGGTGGACATCTTGCCTCTGTAGAGCCAGTTTGTGCAAGGAGAGATTAATTGCTTCTTTTTTGGGGGGGGTCCAAACCAACCCGTCATATCAGTCACAGTCGTGTGGCAGACCCTGTCACTGAAATGATGGGTTGGTTAAAGTGTGCATGTCCTGTTTTGTTTATACAACATAAGGGTGGGTGGGAGGGCCCAAGGACAATTCCATCTTGCACCTCTTTTTTCTTTTCTTTTTCTTTGCATCATGTGCTGATTGGGGAGGGTTTTTTGGAAGGGACATCCTGCGTGACACTGCAGTGCCACTCCTAAATGGGCCCGGTGTTTGTGTCGGCCACTAGGGTCGCTAATCTTACTCACACAGCTACCTCATTGCGCCTCTTTTTTTCTTTGCGTCATGTGCTGTTTGGGGAGGGTTTTTTGGAAGGGACATCCTGCGTGACACTGCAGTGCCACTCCTAGATGGGCCCGGTGTTTGTGTCGGCCACTAGGGTCGCTAATCTTACTCACACAGCTACCTCATTGCGCCTCTTTTTTTCTTTGCGTCATGTGCTGTTTGGGGAGGGTTTTTTGGAAGGGCCATCCTGCGTGACACTGCAGTGCCACTCCTAGATGGGCCCGGTGTTTGTGTCGGCCACTAGGGTCGCTAATCTTACTCACACAGCTACCTCATTGCGCCTCTTTTTTTCTTTGCGTCATGTGCTGTTTGGGGAGGGTTTTTTGGAAGGGACATCCTGCGTGACACTGCAGTGCCACTCCTAGATGGGCCCGGTGTTTGTGTCGGCCACTAGGGTCGCTTATCTTACTCACACAGCGACCTCGGTGCAAATTTTAGGACTAAAAATAATATTGTGAGGTGTGAGGTATTCAGAATAGACTGAAAATGAGTGTAAATTATGGTTTTTGAGGTTAATAATACTTTGGGATCAAAATGACCCCCAAATTCTATGATTTAAGCTGTTTTTTAGTGTTTTTTGAAAAAAACACCCGAATCCAAAACACACCCGAATCCGACAAAAAAAATTCGGTGAGGTTTTGCCAAAACGCGTTCGAACCCAAAACACGGCCGCGGAACCGAACCCAAAACCAAAACACAAAACCCGAAAAATTTCAGGCGCTCATCTCTAGTGTATAGTGTGTCATACACGGGGGGAAGGGTTTCGGGAGTATAGGGTATCACACACACACACACACACACACACACACACACACACACACACACACACACACACACACACACACACACACACACACACACACACACACACACACACACACACACACACACACACACACACACACACACACACACCATGGGGGAAATTTACTTAGATTCGTATTTTCCAGATTCAGGTCAAAGTTCAATCACGAATGACATCGACAGTGTAAAATTGCAACTTTTTGAATTGATTACGACTAATTTACTAAGCTGTCGTATTCAGGTTTTTCTTTTGTTCCGATGTCGATGTCATTCGTGGTTTTTTTTCTATTTTTACGGCAGTGATTAGCAAAACACTGCCGACTTTTTTACAATGAATCTCGTCCGGATCTGTGTGATCCGTGCTGGGGTTCATTTATTTTGTTTTTTTTAAATTAAACACTGTAAAATATTAAAAAAAAATTGCGTGGGGTCCCCCCTCCTAAGCATAACCAGCCTCGGGCTCTTTGAGCCGATCCTGGTTGCAGAAATATGGGAAAAAAAATGACAGGGGTTCCCCCATATTTAAGCAACCAGCATCGGGATCTGCGCCTGGTCCTGGTTCCAAAAATACGGGGGACAAAAAGAGTAGGGGTCCCCCGTATTTTTAAAACCAGCACCGGGCTCCACTAGCTGGACAGATAATGCCACAGCCGGGGGTCACTTTTATTTAGTGCCCTGCGGCCGTGGCATCAAAAATCCAACTAGTCACCCCTGGCCGGGGTACCCTGGGGGAGTGGGGACCCCTTCAATCAAGGGGTCCCCCCCCAGCCACCCAAGGGCCAGGGGTGAAGCCCGAGGCTGTCCCCCCCCATCCAATGGGCTGCGGATGGGGGGGCTGATAGCCTTTGTTGTAAAAGAAAAGATATTGTTTTTAGTAGCAGTACTACAAGTCCCAGCAAGCCTCCCCCGCATGCTGGTACTTGGAGAACCACAAGTACCAGCATGCGGCGGAAAAACGGGCCCGCTGGTACCTGTAGTACTACTACTAAAAAAATACCCAAAAAAACACAAGACACACACACCGTGAAAGTATAATTTTATTACATACATACACACATACATACATACTTACCTTATGTTCCCACGCAGGTCGGTCCTCTTCTCCAGTAGAATCCAAGGGGTACCTGTTGAAGAAATTATACTCACGAGATCCAGGGTCCCAGGGTCCTCGGGGAATCCAGGTGTAATCCACGTACTTGAAAAAAATAACAAAACGCTGACCCGAGCCACGAACTAAAAGGGGACCCATGTTTGCACATGGATCCCCTTTTCCCGACTGCCAGAAAACCCACTCTGACTTCTGTCTAAGTGGGTTTCCTCAGCCAATCAGGGAGTGCCACGTTGTAGCACTCTCCTGATCGGCTGTGTGCTCCTGTACTGAATGACAGGCAGCACACGGCAGTGTTACAATGTAGCGCCTATGCGCTCCATTGTAACCAATGGTGGGAACTTTCTGCTCAGCGGTGACGTCACTTTAGGTCAACCGCAGGGCAGAAAGTTCCCAGCATTGGTTACAATGGAGCGCATAGGCGCTACATTGTAACACTGCCGTGTGCCGCCTGTCACTCAGTACAGGAGCACACAGCCGATCAGGAGAGTGCTACAACGTGGCACTCCCTGATTGGCTGAAGAAACCCACTTAGACATCAGTCAGAGTGGGTTTCTGGCAGTCGGGAAAAGGGGATCCATGTGCAAACATGGGTCCCCTTTTAGTGCGTGGCTCGGGTGTCCGTTTTGTTATTTATTTCAAGTACGTGGATTACACCTGGATTCCCCGAGGACCCTGGACCCCTGGATCTCGTGAGTATAATTTCTTCAACAGGTACCCCTTGGATTCTACTGGAGAAGAGGACCGACCTGCGTGGGAACATAAGGTAAGTATGTATGTATGTGTGTATGTATGTAATAAAATTATACTTTCACGGTGTGTGTGTCTTGTGTTTTTTTGGGTATTTTTTTAGTAGTAGTACTACAGGTACCAGCGGGCCCGTTTTTCCGCCGCATGCTGGTACTTGTGGTTCTCCAAGTACCAGCATGCAGGGGAGGCTTGCTGGGACTTGTAGTACTGCTACTAAAAACAATATCTTTTCTTTTACAACAAAGGCTATCAGCCCCCCCATCCGCAGCCCATTGGATGGGGGGGGGGACAGCCTCGGGCTTCACCCCTGGCCCTTGGGTGGCTGGGGGGGGGACCCCTTGATTGAAGGGGTCCCCACTCCCCCAGGGTACCCCGGCCAGGGGTGACTAGTTGGATTTTTGATGCCACGGCCGCAGGGCACTATATAAAAGTGACCCCCGGCTGTGGCATTATCTGTCCAGCTAGTGGAGCCCGGTGCTAGTTTTAAAAATACGGGGGACCCCTACTCTTTTTGTCCCCCGTATTTTTGGAACCAGGACCAGGCGCAGAGCCCGATGCTGGTTGCTTAAATATGGGGGAACCCCTGTCAATTTTTTCACCATATTTCTGCAACCAGGATCGGCTCAAAGAGCCCGAGGCTGGTTATGCTTAGGAGGGGGGACCCCACGCAATTTTTTTTTAAAAAATAAGCACTTTCCCACCCCTTCCCACTGATATACATGCACGGATCTCATGGATCCGTGCATGCCTATCCAATCACGAATAAAAAAAAAAGGTCTGTTTTTTTTTAGCACTTTTTTACGAGTTGTAATTTTTCACGGCAGTGTTTGGTTTTTTTTTGCTTTGCACTTCTTAGTAAATGACCGAGATTCATACTTAAACAGCCGCGTTTTGACCGATGGTGTATTCATTCGTAATTTTTTTCTTGGACTTGCAAAAAATTACGAATGCCCTCATCACTGCCGTGATTATTGCTTAGTAAATTACCGAGATGACACTTTGATGAAAAAACGCCATCTCGGTCAAAATCGGGAGCTTAGTAAATTTACCCCTCGTGTCATACACGGAGGATGGGGGTACAGTGTGTCACAGGGGGGTACAAAATGCCATACACACAGAGATAGCGGGTACAGGGTATCAAACACTGGGGGGGCTTGGGGGGTACACGGTGTCACACATACTGGGGTAGGGGGGTACAGGGTGAAATACACACAAAGGTAGTGGGTACAGGATGTCACACACACAAAAACACGTAGGGGGGTATAGGGGGTCACACACACAGGTAGGTGGTACAGGGGGTCACACACGTAGGGGGTATAGAGTATAGAGGGCCACACACACGTAGGGGGTACGGGGGATCACACACAGAGGTAGGGGGTACAGTTGGTCACACAGGTAGGAGGTACAGGGGGTCACACGCATAGGTAGAGGGTATAGGGGGTCACACACACACACACACACACACACACACACACACACACACACACACACACACGTATGGGGTACAGGGGGTCACACACACAAGTAGGGGGTACAGGGGGTCACACACACAGGTAGGGGGTACAGGGGGTCAAACACAGGGATACCAGGTTACTCACCGCACTGTGTCCAATCAACATCAAAGTGAGCTGCAAGGTGTCACTGAGGGAGGCCGTCGGACCCAGGTACGGGACGACGAGAAGGTCATAGGCAGGAGGATCTAGGCAGGACACGGTGGCTGGCTGGCTGACAGCACAGCGTCCAAGGGAGAAGGAGCTGCTGAGTCTGGGTATGTGCAGCAGCCCTCTCCCAGGACAAGAGCCAGTCCAGTTAGCGTTAGAGGCAGCTTCTCCTTCTCCCCCCTCCTCCCTTCCGCACTGGCAGGCTTTACTATTGCTAGCTGCCCACCCGTTCTGGTGCTTCCCGCTGCTGTCGGCTCACATCAGCTTAATAAGCTGCCCGGCCAGCGGCCGCCCAAACGGAGCGGCATGTTCTGGCGCTCCCTGCCGCTGCAGGCTCAGCTCAGCTGTGTGAGCTGTCCTGCCTTCTGCTGCCCGATCTCAGCTCAGACGGGCAGCGCAAATGCAGAGCCGCTGGCAGGTGATCCTGCCCCACAAATAACCACCAGAGACTGACCCTGTGCACCCGTACTCACTCCTTAGCTCCACGCTATGGTCCTGCCAATCAGTGAGCACAGCCCCGCCTCCCACAGTGACCGCAGCGTACTACATGCTGTCAGGTTGAGCAATTCAGCATGTCTTCACCCTGCGCAGGCTCCGTCACCTGCACTGCCGGAATAAAATGTGAAAAACCGGGAGGACCAGGGCGATTTGCGGGGCAGCGGGAGGCTCTGGTAAAAAACGTGAGCCTCCCGCTGAATGCGGGAGGGTAGGCAAGTATGACGTATATGCTACCACTGCTATTTTTTAATAGAATCATGGTAATGTTGCAGAGTATAGCTAGTGCGCAGGTGGGAGAAGGCCACCAACACGTATATGCTACCACTGCTATTTGTTAATAGAATCATGGTAATGTTGCAGAGTATAGCTAGTGCGCAGGTGGGAGAAGGCCACAAACACGTATATGCTACCACTGCTATTTTTTAATAGAATCATGGTAATGTTGCAGAGTATAGCTAGTGCGCAGGTGGGAGAAGGCCACCAACACGTATATGCTACCACTGCTATTTGTTAATAGAATCATGGTAATGTTGCAGAGTATAGCTAGTGCGCAGGTGGGAGAAGGCCACAAACACGTATATGCTACCACTGCTATTTTTTAATAGAATCATGGTAATGTTGCAGAGTATAGCTAGTGCGCAGGTGGGAGAAGGCCACAAACACGTATATGCTACCACTGCTATTTGTTAATAGAATCATGGTAATGTTGCAGAGTATAGCTAGTGTGCAGGTGGGAGAAGGCCACAAACACGTATATGCTACCACTGCTATTTGTTAATAGAATCATGGTAATGTTGCAGAGTATAGCTAGTGTGCAGGTGGGAGAAGGCCACAAACCATACTTGCCTACCTGACCCTCTCCATGAGGGAGAAAATGCTCTGTTCCTGGACTTTCCTGGTAATGTATGATTGCCATCACCTGTGGTGAGCTAGGTAATTGATAAGAAAGGTGTTTCACCACAGGTGATGGCAATCATACATTACCAGGAAAGTCCAGGAACAGAGCATTTTCTCCCTCATGGAGAGGGTCAGGTAGGCAAGTATGCCACAAACATGTATATGCTACCACTGCTATTTTTATATTGTTGCTTACATTCTGTTTCATCCGCTTCACAGTCTATAACGTTCCACAGTGGAAAAAGAAACTAAACAAAACAGACTAATGATGTCCGTTATCGTGGATCACCTGCGTGAGGCGGATAGTGAGCTCAATGCCCAGGAAGATGCACGGCTTGAGAGATTTCTTGCGTCAGAAAAGGAAATGCATCAAACTTTTATGACGCAGTTAATGACCATGCATGATAGGCAGATGACAGTTTTTGAACGCACGTTTGCACGTACTATAGGGAATACCTCACAAGCACAACAGCAAGACACAGCCTACCCACAGCACCCATATGGACCATACAAACTATGAGCCTCCCTCAAATCCCCCAACACAAATCCCGCAATCCTCAGAATATCGGGTATATAGACAACTGCCTTAGGGCAGCGGGTGATAAAACAATGTTTGTGTTTTAAGGTTCTGTTTGCACTTTACCCTTTACCCTGATACCTACAAATCCAAACGTTAGGGGTTTTTTTGCAGAGTGCCCTGTTTGCACTTTACTCCTTTATAATTTTATATTGTTACCTCAGAAAATGGGCAGTGGTATCCAAATATTGGCTGCAATGGTGGCCCTTATGCACTCGCTGGCAGCGTCATGCCCCGCCACCAAGCCTGGTGCATCATGTACAGTGACCCTTGCCCCATAATCATGTACATTCCACTCGGGGAGAAAGTTTTCCTTTTGAATCTCACATATGTTATGGAGAATGTAGCAGGCTGCTTCTATATCTGGCATGATTTTCATGTCCACATCATTCCTTTTCATGAGGCAGCGCCAGCGTCCTTTTAAACGCCCAAACTCATTCTCCACTGCCATACGGGCCGAACTTAGGGCATGGGTATATGATGTCTGTTCGGGAGATAAGTAAACATGCTGGTGGGGTGGACCGGGATGTCTACACCATGCACGATCACCGATTTCTGTTAATAAAACATTAATATTATTCCAGGGGTAAAACATGACTATTGGTTTATGGGCGAACATTAGTTTAAGGAGTAAATAATCTTACCTCTCGAGGGAAAAGCCATCCACCAAGCGTGTCCTCAGCAATACCGTAAAGGTCGGAGTTGGCGAGAACCTTTGCATCATGTGACCATCCTGGCTACCCTATGAAGACATCTGTGAAACTAAAAATAAAGGTCAATTACAGTTTATACATTATCATAAAACAGCCCAAGCCTATTTCAAACACATTAGTGAAACAGTGCTTACCAGTATTTGTGGTCCACTACGGCTTGCAGGACAATGGAATGCCAACCCTTACGATTGTAATAGTCTGCTGGGTTGTCACGGGAGGCGATGATGGGGATGTGGGTCCCATCTATGGCACCAGCACACTGTGGGTAGCCACGCTTCTTAAACCCTTTTATAGTCTCATCTAGCCGCTGTCCTTGTGGCAAGGAAATAAAGCGATGGTACATGGTATCCAGCAATGCCCGCGTGACCTGGTAGACAATCTTGCAGACCGTGTCAATCCCTACTCCAAATAAACTGGAAACTGTGCGATACTCTCCAGGGGTAGCATACCACCAAAGAGCAATCGCTAATCTCCTAGCCTGCTCAATGGGCTTCCGGAAACCTGGTGGTCTGCTTGGTGATTGTGGGGGACAGTAGTTCCAAAACATAGTGGAATGTAGCACGAGACATCCTGAAATTTTCCATCCACTGCTCCTCCTGATACGCTAGAATGGTCTGCATGAATGCTTCTCCGTGTCTGCGATCTCTCACCCATATTCTCCGGCTTGGTGTAGAGCTCACTGTTATGAGAGAAGTAACTGTGGATGATATACGCGCTCTCCTCCTTTTCAAATAATAGCGTCGATAACTAGCCCTCTCGGCAAAGAAATGAGCCCTCCTTCTCCAGCTCAGCAGTAGGTAGCACAAGGTCAGAAGCTGCATCAAGCTGTCTGTAGCAGAAATAAGCAGCAGAAAACTGCAAACAGTTTGCGACTCCATGCTAGACACATCTACTGCATCGGCGTCCATTGCTGCATTGCTGTGAGCAGGCCCCACCCCTCCCTTTTGGTCCTTTTGATGACATCATCTTGATGAGACAGTAAAAAGTCCATTTGTAATGACATCAATAGGCTTTTACAGAGCTTACCCGGGATAGGTGGAAACAGATCCGACACGGGAATAACCCGTGTGGAAGTGCAGTGGAAAGGGCGGGAGGTCGACACGGGTTGTAACTAGAGATGAGCGCCTGAAATTTTTCGGGTTTTGTGTTTTGGTTTTGGGTTCGGTTCCGCGGCCGTGTTTTTGGTTCGAACGCGTTTTGGCAAAACCTCACCAAATTTTTTTTGTCGGATTCGGGTGTGTTTTGGATTCGGGTGTTTTTTTTCAAAAAACACTAAAAAACAGCTTAAATCATAGAATTTGGGGGTCATTTTGATCCCAAAGTATTATTAACCTCAAAAACCATAATTTACACTCATTTTCAGTCTATTCTGAATACCTCACACCTCACAATATTATTTTTAGTCCTAAAATTTGCACCTAGGTCGCTGGATGACTAAGCTGGGCGACCCTAGTGGCCGACACAAACACCGGGCCCATCTAGGAGTGGCACTGCAGTGTCACGCAGGATGTCCCTTCCAAAAAACCCTCCCCAAACAGCACATGACGCAAAGAAAAAAAGAGGCGCAATGAGGTAGCTGTGTGAGTAAGATAAGCGACCCTAGTGGCCGACACAAACACCTGGCCCATCTAGGAGTGGCACTGCAGTGTCACGCAGGATGGCCCTTCCAAAAAACCCTCCCCAAACAGCACATGATGCAAAGAAAAAAAGAGGCGCAATGAGGTAGCTGTGTGAGTAAGATAAGCGACCCTAGTGGCCGACACAAACACCTGGCCCATCTAGGAGTGGCACTGCAGTGTCACGCAGGATGGCCCTTCCAAAAAACCCTCCCCAAACAGCACATGACGCAAAGAAAAAAAGAGGCGCAATGAGGTAGCTGTGTGAGTAAGATAAGCGACCCTAGTGGCCGACACAAACACCGGGCCCATCTAGGAGTGGCACTGCAGTGTCACGCAGGATGTCCCTTCCAAAAAACCCTCCCCAAACAGCACATGACGCAAAGAAAAAAAGAGGCGCAATGAGGTAGCTGTGTGAGTAAGATAAGCGACCCTAGTGGCCGACACAAACACCTGGCCCATCTAGGAGTGGCACTGCAGTGTCACGCAGGATGGCCCTTCCAAAAAACCCTCCCCAAACAGCACATGACGCAAAGAAAAAAAGAGGCGCAATGAGGTAGCTGTGTGAGTAAGATAAGCGACCCTAGTGGCCGACACAAACACCGGGCCCATCTAGGAGTGGCACTGCAGTGTCACGCAGGATGGCCCTTCCAAAAAACCCTCCCCAAACAGCACATGACGCAAAGAAAAAAAGAGGCGCAATGAGGTAGCTGTGTGAGTAAGATAAGCGACCCTAGTGGCCGACACAAACACCGGGCCCATCTAGGAGTGGCACTGCAGTGTCACGCAGGATGGCCCTTCCAAAAAACCCTCCCCAAACAGCACATGACGCAAAGAAAAAAAGAGGCGCAATGAGGTAGCTGTGTGAGTAAGATAAGCGACCCTAGTGGCCGACACAAACACCGGGCCCATATAGGAGTGGCACTGCAGTGTCACGCAGGATGGCCCTTCCAAAAAACCCTCCCCAAACAGCACATGACGCAAAGAAAAAAAGAGGCGCAATGAGGTAGCTGTGTGAGTAAGATAAGCGACCCTAGTGGCCGACACAAACACCTGGCCCATCTAGGAGTGGCACTGCAGTGTCACGCAGGATGGCCCTTCCAAAAAACCCTCCCCAAACAGCACATGACGCAAAGAAAAAAAGAGGCGCAATGAGGTAGCTGTGTGAGTAAGATAAGCGACCCTAGTGGCCGACACAAACACCGGGCCCATCTAGGAGTGGCACTGCAGTGTCACGCAGGATGGCCCTTCCAAAAAACCCACTCCAAACAGCACATGACGCAAAGAAAAAAAGAGGCGCAATGAGGTAGCTGTGTGAGTAAGATAAGCGACCCTAGTGGCCGACACAAACACCGGGCCCATCTAGGAGTGGCACTGCAGTGTCACGCAGGATGGCCCTTCCAAAAAACCCTCCCCAAACAGCACATGACGCAAAGAAAAATTAAAGAAAAAAGAGGTGCAAGATGGAATTGTCCTTGGGCCCTCCCACCCACCCTTATGTTGTATAAACAGGACATGCACACTTTAACCAACCCATCATTTCAGTGACAGGGTCTGCCACACGACTGTGACTGATATGACGGGTTGGTTTGGACCCCCACCAAAAAAGAAGCAATTAATCTCTCCTTGCACAAACTGGCTCTACAGAGGCAAGATGTCCACCTCATCATCATCCTCCGATATATCACCGTGTACATCCCCCTTCTCACAGATTATCAATTCGTCCCCACTGGAATCCACCATCTCAGCTCCCTGTGTACTTTGTGGAGGCAATTGCTGCTGGTCAATGTCTCCGCGGAGTAATTGATTATAATTCATTTTAATGAACATCATCTTCTCCACATTTTCTGGATGTAACCTCGTACGCCGATTGCTGACAAGGTGAGCGGCGGCACTAAACACTCTTTCGGAGTACACACTTGTGGGAGGGCAACTTAGGTAGAATAAAGCCAGTTTGTGCAAGGGCCTCCAAATTGCCTCTTTTTCCTGCCAGTATAAGTACGGACTGTGTGACGTGCCTACTTGGATGCGGTCACTCATATAATCCTCCACCATTCTTTCAATGGTGAGAGAATCATATGCAGTGACAGTAGACGACATGTCCGTAATCGTTGTCAGGTCCTTCAGTCCTGACCAGATGTCAGCATCAGTAGTCGCTCCAGACTGCCCTGCTTCACCGCCAGCGGGTGGGCTCGGAATTCTGAGCCTTTTCCTCGCACCCCCAGTTGCGGGAGAATGTGAAGGAGGAGATGTTGACAGGTCGCGTTCCGCTTGACTTGACAATTTTCTCACCAGCAGGTCTTTGAACCCCAGCAGACTTGTGTCTGCCGGAAAGAGAGATCCAAGGTAGGTTTTAAATCTAGGATCGAGCACGGTGGCCAAAATGTAGTGCTCTGATTTCAACAGATTGACCACCCGTGAATCCTGGTTAAGCGAATTAAGGGCTCCATCCACAAGTCCCACATGCCTAGCGGAATCGCTCCGTGTTAGCTCCTCCTTCAATGTCTCCAGCTTCTTCTGCAAAAGCCTGATGAGGGGAATGACCTGACTCAGGCTGGCAGTGTCTGAACTGACTTCACGTGTGGCAAGTTCAAAGGGCATCAGAACCTTGCACAACGTTGAAATCATTCTCCACTGCGCTTGAGACAGGTGCATTCCACCTCCTATATCGTGGTCAGATGTATAGGCTTGAATGGCCTTTTGCTGCTCCTCCAACCTCTGAAGCATATAGAGGGTTGAATTCCACCTCGTTACCACTTCTTGCTTCAGATGATGGCAGGGCAGGTTCAGGCGTTTTTGGTGTTGCTCCAGTCTTCTGTACGTGGTGCCTGTACGCCGAAAGTGTCCCGCAATTCTTCTGGCCACCGACAGCATCTCTTGCACGCCCCTGTCGTTTTTTAAAAATTCTGCACCACCAAATTCAAGGTATGTGCAAAACATGGGACGTGCTGGAATTTGCCCATATTTAATGCACACACAATATTGCTGGCGTTGTCCGATGCCACAAATCCACAGGAGAGTCCAATTGGGGTAAGCCATTCCGCGATGATCTTCCTCAGTTGCCGTAAGAGGTTTTCAGCTGTGTGCGTATTCTGGAAAGCGGTGATACAAAGCGTAGCCTGCCTAGGAAAGAGTTGGCGTTTGCGAGATGCTGCTACTGGTGCCGCCGCTGCTGTTCTTGCGGCGGGAGTCCATACATCTACCCAGTGGGCTGTCACAGTCATATAGTCCTGACCCTGCCCTGCTCCACTTGTCCACATGTCCGTGGTTAAGTGGACATTGGGTACAACTGCATTTTTTAGGACACTGGTGAGTCTTTTTCTGACGTCCGTGTACATTCTCGGTATCGCCTGCCTAGAGAAGTGGAACCTAGATGGTATTTGGTAACGGGGGCACACTGCCTCAATAAATTGTCTAGTTCCCTGTGAACTAACGGCGGATACCGGACGCACGTCTAACACCAACATAGTTGTCAAGGCCTCAGTTATCCGCTTTGCAGCATGATGACTGCTGTGATATTTCATCTTCCTCGCAAAGGACTGTTGGACAGTCAATTGTTTACTGGAAGTAGTACAAGTGGGCTTACGACTTCCCCTCTGGGATGACCATCGACTCCCAGCAGCAACAACAGCAGCGCCAGCAGCAGTAGGCGTTACACGCAAGGATGCATCGGAGGAATCCCAGGCAGGAGAGGAATCGTCAGAATTGCCAGTGACATTGCCTGCAGGACTATTGGCATTCCTGGGGAAGGAGGAAATTGACACTGAGGGAGTTGGTGGGGTGGTTTGCGTGAGCTTGGTTACAAGAGGAAGGGATTTACTGGTCAGTGGACTGCTTCCGCTGTCACCCAAAGTTTTTGAACTTGTCACTGACTTATTATGAATGCGCTGCAGGTGACGTATAAGGGAGGATGTTCCGAGGTGGTTAACGTCCTTACCCCTACTTATTACAGCTTGACAAAGGCAACACACGGCTTGACACCTGTTGTCCGCATTTCTGTTGAAATACCTCCACACCGAAGAGCTGATTTTTTTGGTATTTTCACCAGGCATGTCAACGGCCATATTCCTCCCACGGACAACAGGTGTCTCCCCGGGTGCCTGACTTAAACAAACCACCTCACCATCAGAATCCTCCTGGTCAATTTCCTCCCCAGCGCCAGCAACACCCATATCCTCCTCATCCTGGTGTACTTCAACACTGACATCTTTAATCTGACTATCAGGAACTGGACTGCGGGTGCTCCTTCCAGCACTTGCAGGGGGCGTGCAAATGGTGGAAGGCGCATGCTCTTCACTTCCAGTGTTGGGAAGGTCAGGCATCGCAACCGACACAATTGGACTCTCCTTGTGGATTTGGGATTTCGAAGAACGCACAGTTCTTTGCGGTGCTACTGCTTTTGCCAGCTTGAGTCTTTTCATTTTTCTAGCGGGAGGCTGAGTGCTTCCATCCTCATGTGAAGCTGAACCACTAGCCATGAACATAGGCAAGGGCCTCAGCCGTTCCTTGCCACTCCGTGTGGTAAATGGCATATTGGCAAGTTTACGCTTCTCCTCCGACAATTTTATTTTAGGTTTTGGAGTCCTTTTTTTACTGATATTTGGTGTTTTGGATTTGACATGCTCTGTACTATGACATTGGGCATCGGCCTTGGCAGACGACGTTGCTGGCATTTCATCGTCTTGGCCATGACTAGTGGCAGCAGCTTCAGCACGAGGTGGAAGTGGATCTTGATCTTTCCCTAATTTTGGAACCTCAACATTTTTGTTCTCCATATTTTAATAGGCACAACTAAAAGGCACCTCAGGTAAACAATGGAGATGGATGGATACTAGTATACTTATGGATGGACTGCCGAGTGCCGACACAGAGGTAGCTACAGCCGTGGACTACCGTACTGTGTCTGCTGCTAATATAGACTGGATGATAATGAGATGTAGTATATATAAAGAAGAAAGAAAAAAAATAACCACGGGTAGGTACTAGGTGGTATACAATTATGGATGGACTGCCGAGTGCCGACACAGAGGTAGCTACAGCCGTGGACTACCGTACTGTGTCTGCTGCTAATATAGACTGGATGATAATGAGATGTAGTATATATAAAGAAGAAAGAAAAAAAAACCACGGGTAGGTACTAGGTGGTATACAATTATGGATGGACTGCCGAGTGCCGACACAGAGGTAGCTACAGCCGTGGACTACCGTACTGTGTCTGCTGCTAATATAGACTGGATGATAATGAGATGTAGTATATATAAAGAAGAAAGAAAAAAAATAACCACGGGTAGGTACTAGGTGGTATACAATTATGGGTGGACTGCCGAGTGCCGACACAGAGGTAGCTACAGCCGTGGACTAACGTACTGTGTCTGCTGCTAATATAGACTGGATGATAATGAGATGTAGTATATATAAAGAAGAAAGAAAATAAAACCACGGGTAGGTACTAGGTGGTATACAATTATGGATGGACTGCCGAGTGCCGACACAGAGGTAGCTACAGCCGTGGACTACCGTACTGTGTCTGCTGCTAATATAGACTGGATGATAATGAGATGTAGTATATATAAAGAAGAAAGAAAAAAAAACCACGGGTAGGTACTAGGTGGTATACAATTATGGATGGACTGCCGAGTGCCGACACAGAGGTAGCTACAGCCGTGGACTACCGTACTGTGTCTGCTGCTAATATAGACTGGATGATAATGAGATGTAGTATATATAAAGAAGAAAGAAAAAAAATAACCACGGGTAGGTGGTATACAATTATGGATGGACTGCCGAGTGCCGACACAGAGGTAGCTACAGCCGTGGACTACCGTACTGTGTCTGCTGCTAATATAGACTGGATGATAATGAGATGTTGTATATATAAAGAAGAAAGAAAAAAAATAACCACGGGTAGGTACTAGGTGGTATACAATTATGGATGGACTGCCGAGTGCCGACACAGAGGTAGCTACAGCCGTGGACTAACGTACTGTGTCTGCTGCTAATATAGACTGGATGATAATGAGATGTAGTATATATAAAGAAGAAAGAAAAAAAAACCACGGGTAGGTACTAGGTGGTATACAATTATGGATGGACTGCCGAGTGCCGACACAGAGGTAGCTACAGCCGTGGACTACCGTACTGTGTCTGCTGCTAATATAGACTGGATGATAATGAGATGTAGTATATATAAAGAAGAAAGAAAAAAAATAACCACGGGTAGGTGGTATACAATTATGGATGGACTGCCGAGTGCCGACACAGAGGTAGCTACAGCCGTGGACTACCGTACTGTGTCTGCTGCTAATATAGACTGGATGATAATGAGATGTAGTATATATAAAGAAGAAAGAAAAAAAATAACCACGGGTAGGTACTAGGTGGTATACAATTATGGATGGACTGCCGAGTGCCGACACAGAGGTAGCTACAGCCGTGGACTACCGTACTGTGTCTGCTGCTAATATAGACTGGATGATAATGAGATGTAGTATATATAAAGAAGAAAGAAAAAAAATAACCACGGGTAGGTGGTATACAATTATGGATGGACTGCCGAGTGCCGACACAGAGGTAGCTACAGCCGTGGACTACCGTACTGTGTCTGCTGCTAATATAGACTGGATGATAATGAGATGTAGTATATATAAAGAAGAAAGAAAAAAAATAACCACGGGTAGGTACTAGGTGGTATACAATTATGGATGGACTGCCGAGTGCCGACACAGAGGTAGCTACAGCCGTGGACTAACGTACTGTGTCTGCTGCTAATATAGACTGGATGATAAAAAGATGTAGTATATATAAAGAAGAAAGAAAAAAAAACCACGGGTAGGTACTAGGTGGTATACAATTATGGATGGACTGCCGAGTGCCGACACAGAGGTAGCTACAGCCGTGGACTACCGTACTGTGTCTGCTGCTAATATAGACTGGATGATAATGAGATGTAGTATATATAAAGAAGAAAGAAAAAAAATAAACACGGGTAGGTGGTATACAATTATGGATGGACTGCCGAGTGCCGACACAGAGGTAGCTACAGCCGTGGACTACCGTACTGTGTCTGCTGCTAATATAGACTGGATGATAATGAGATGTAGTATATATAAAGAAGAAAGAAAAAAAATAACCACGGGTAGGTACTAGGTGGTATACAATTATGGATGGACTGCCGAGTGCCGACACAGAGGTAGCTACAGCCGTGGACTAACGTACTGTGTCTGCTGCTAATATAGACTGGATGATAATGAGATGTAGTATATATAAAGAAGAAAGAAAAAAAAACCACGGGTAGGTACTAGGTGGTATACAATTATGGATGGACTGCCGAGTGCCGACACAGAGGTAGCTACAGCCGTGGACTACCGTACTGTGTCTGCTGCTAATATAGACTGGATGATAATGAGATGTAGTATATATAAAGAAGAAAGAAAAAAAAACCACGGGTAGGTACTAGGTGGTATACAATTATGGATGGACTGCCGAGTGCCGACACAGAGGTAGCTACAGCCGTGGACTAACGTACTGTGTCTGCTGCTAATATAGAGTCTAGACTGGATGATAAATTATTGATGAGATGAAATCAATATAATATCACTGTACTGCAGCCGGACAGGTACTATATATATTTATTATGTAATGACTGATGACGGACCTGCTGGACACTGTCAGGTCAGCAGCACAGCACCGCAGACTGCCAGTCTGCTACAGTAAGCTACTATAGTAGTATGTAATAGTATAAAGAATGAAAAAAAAAAAACCACGGTTAGGTGGTATACAATATTATATATATATATATTATATACAATTTTATATATATATATATATATATATATATACACACTCACTTTTCCCATGGCTGAAAAAAAGAATTAGACCAGCACTCACGTTTTAGTTGCAGAAAAAAAAGGGGTTTTTTAATCCTGAAAAGACATCAAGGATACACCCCTTGATGTCTTTTCAGGATTAAAAAACCCCTTTTTTTTCTGCAACTAAAACGTGAGTGCTGGTCTAATTCTTTTTTCAGCCATGGGAAAAGTGAGTGTGTATATTGATTATTAGGACCTTGCACCAATTATTTTTTGACTTTAGACATAGAGTGCTGTCACTTTGTTATATTTTATATATATATATATATATATATATTAAACTGGTGGTGATTGATTATTAAACTGGTGGTCAGGTCACGTTGCAACTTGCAACTAGTACTCCGAGGCCTAAGCAGACAATCACAAAATAAAAAATATATTATTATACTGGTGGTCAGTGTGGTCACACAATGGCAGTGTGGCACTGACTCTGGCAGCAAAAATGTGCTGTGCACTGTACGTTATATGTGTACTCCTGAGTCCTGCTCTCAGACTCTAACTGCTCCCCACTGTCAGTGTCTCCCCCACAAGTCAGATAATTAATACAATACACTGCAGTCACACTATCTAATCTTCTTATCTATATCACTTCAGCAAGTAGTATATATAGTAGTATAGTAGTACTCCTCCTAAGTAATAATGCTCCCCAAAATTACTACTAGTACTGTGTCTCTCTCGTCTCTCTCTACTGTGTCTCTCTCTCTACTGTGTCTCACTCTCTCTTCTCTAAACGGAGAGGACGCCAGCCACGTCCTCTCCCTATCAATCTCAATGCACGAGTGAAAATGGCGGCGACGCGCGGATCCTTATATAGAATCCGAGTCTCGCGATAGAATACGAGCCTCGCGAGAATCCGACAGCGGGATGATGACGTTCGGGCGCGCTCGGGTTAACCGAGCAAGGCGGGAAGATCCGAGTCGCTCGGACTCGTGGAAAAAAATATGAAGTTCGGGTGGGTTCGGATTCCGAGGAACCGAACCCGCTCATCTCTAGTTGTAACCGGGTTAAACATCCGTGCAAGGTCCAGCTACACCTCAGTGTGAGAGCGCTGTTAGGTGAAAATTGGGTGGCTGAGGCTTTGTGCCTGTGATGACCTTTTACCCAACTGGTGAAGGTCACCTCCACCCCTAGGGTATCCTCTTTTCCGGTGGAATAAGAGTTGATACTCCTTAATTGGTTCACTTTCCTTTCTAGCTCATCCGAAGTCTGCAAATGGAAGGGGATCGCCGTGTTTGGGTCCAAGTGAAGTTTCCAGGCCCGTTGAAGGTTCTGTGACCTGAAGGTGAGAGCGCGACGTGAGGTAAGCAGCGAGACGACACCTGCACGGCAGCAGGCACTACACCTGCACCACCCGCTTTATTTTTACACTGCAATTTATACTTCAGCATGAACACACCTCACCCAAATCTAACTCTCTCTGCACATGTTACATCTGCCCCACCTGCAGTGCAGCATGGTTTTGCCCAGTTGCTTGCTTCTTTGCTTTACTTACATACATGAAGCTGGCCTTGTGTCTGTACAGAGACGCAGGTGTGATTTCAGGTGCATGCAGGGAGAGGTGTAGTGAGAGTGTAGCTTCTGCTCAGCGATAGGGAGGTATCTTAGCGCAGGGATGCGGTCAAGATCCCGCCGGACGGAATCCCGGCGGTCGAAATACCGACACCGGGATCCCGACCGGCACAATCCCGACATATTCTCCCTCTATGGGTGTCCACGACACCCATAGAGGGAGAATAAATTAGTGTGGCGAGCGCAGCGAGGCACCGTACCCACAGCGAGCCTGCAAGGGGCTGCGTTGTGCTCGCCCCCTGTCGGGATTGTGTCAGTCAAGATCCTGGTGTCGGTATTCCGACCGCCGGGAGCCCGTCCGGTGGGATTTCGTACTGATCCCTTAGCGCACACATGTGTCTTATGCCCGTGTTATGGGCGTGTCACAGGCGTGCCGGTGACAGTGGTTCCGTATACAGACACTCGACCTCTCATACAGGAGGCCATACTCGGACGGAGAAAGTGCACCTGCTATAGAGCTGGTGTAAGTTCTGATGGTGCAACCAATAGTGGACGCACTGTCAAAGTCAGAAAAATATCACGCTACACATTGCCATATTTGCACCTCCTGCGAGTGCCCGCTGCACGTGCATGAGCCCTCCCGTGCGTGCGTATACTCGCAGTTGCGTGCACCCGCAGGCGCACGGTATGCGCATTTACGGTAGAGTTTGTGTGCGTCTAGCGGGCGACTCAATCGTTACATATTTTAGTCATATAATGTATTTTGTAGATTATGGTCCCTTTGATAGAATCTGAAAGTTTAGTTAATGTAGTATGCTCAGAGACAAAGAGATCCCTCTTTGTTTGATACGAAGGGTCAGACAGGGGTTACACAGTGGTGTTTAGTATCCATCGGAAGAGAATATAATTAGCAATATTCCGGTGTTGGTTTGAAACGGATTACTCGCTCGTGCGTATAGTTATGGACATAAGAAGTTTATGGACATTTACTATATTTGCACTTTATTACCCATGCGGCGGGAAACCTGAGTTTCCCTCCCACTTGAGCAGTTTGGAATAGTCACAGCCCACCTGTATGAACCAACCTATGACCTTTTGTTATAATGCGGAGACGGATTCCTGTGTCCAATGAACAATAAGAATGTAGGGACCATTGTACTGTATTGTGTGTAGTGTATATAAAGACAAGCCGACCTGGCCCAGCTCTCTCTACTCTCTCAACGGTTCTCATCACTGATAATTGGGAGCTGGATATCCAGGAAGGCGCATGCGATTGTTTCCCCTTGTGCGTAAGTTCTCTGCAACCATTTTGTCTCTTATTAATGTTGTAAGCCATCTCTCTCTCCTTCCCCTTAAATGTAATTGTGCCACTATTGTATCTTATGTGTAGTAATTTGGTTAGGTATTTTATGTTAGTTTGGTAGTGTATAACTTGTATTGTGTATTCTTTTGCAATTGAACGTTCATTTAAAGGTGTTAGAACCTTAGACCGGTATTTGAGTGTTTATTATATTGCTAAAGGGTTCTCTGAGCGTCACATACGCTCATACAGCTTTGAAACTAACAAGGTTACACTGTGTTGCATTTACACCTTATCACTGCACAAGGGTTTACAGTATAAGTACATTATTTATGGTATAGTTATAAAGGTTTTACGCTGTGAGCGTCAGCGCCGCTTGTGATCTCCTCGTGGTCTCGAGCGTCCGCTGCGCTGATAGCGTATCATTACGTTAGTCGGCAGCCTATAGCGTGCTTGCCTTTACGCTTTAAGCTGTGAGCGAACGTGCCGCTCGTGCGTCTCGTTCACGGCTAAGCGTTTGTTACGCTAAGTGCGTACTCTTACGGTATTCCATACGCCAATTGCGTACTGTGTTCATTAACCTTTTAGAGTGTTTTAAATAGGATAAATATTAGGCTTTATCAGCACCAATTTATAATACTGTGAGTATGGACGCTGACAATGGGCGTCTCAGTCCCTGCACATTCGGACACATGAAGATACGGTACACCAGGGAAGGACTCTGCAGCAGCATGTGCAAAGAGTCGCAGGCGGGGACTACCAATAGACGCAGCTACGGCACTTCTGCGTCCACCACTAAATCAGGCCCAATGGGTTTTTATTCCTGCAACTTCCTATTTTTTTTAAAAAGGATGAGCGTAAATTTGTGATTTGTGTCTTTGTACTGCGACTTGTACACATACAGCACATGTACCTCTCTAAGCTCTATGCCAAGGGGACCAGGATGGGTTTACAGGGGGCATGTACATGTTGCCAAACTGCTGTATGGGTGTGATGATGTGAGACATGTCCAAAGGTGGTCACCTAACATGAAAGATTGATGATGATGATGATGATGATGATGTCTTATTTGCCGAATGCTTCATAGGTGCTTCTATAATGGGTGCAATGTGCGCGGTGCACATGGGCTACTGGAATTAGGGGGTCCACACCGCACTCACTGCACCCATGTTTTATTACTCACCTTTCTGGAGTCCCACGTAGACAATAATCACTGGCAAAATGGCCGCTGTGCATGCACAGTAGTAATTAGTCTCTGGAACATGGTGCGGCACAGTGCCGGAGCCTACTGCACCATGTAGAGGAGCGGGCCCACCCAGAGTCTGCACACAGGCCCCCCCAGAGTCTGCACACAGGCCCCCCAGAGTCTGCACACAGGCCCCCCCAGAGTCTGCACACAGGCCCCCCAGAGTCTGTACACAGGCCCCCCAGAGTCTGCACACAGGCCCCCCCAGAGTCTGCACACGGGCCCCCCCAGAGTCTGCACACGGGCCCCCTCCTCTGCCCCTGAGGCTGCTGATATATTTATTACGAGGGCATAAAAAAGCTACAATTTTATACATTACTTCTGACTTCTTTGATTGTCATGTAACATGCTCCAAGTGACACGGGTACTTACCGTCCAGGACCGGTTCTTGGTGCGGCAAGCAGTGCCTGTGCCCGGGGTGCTGTGGCCTGGGGGCGCGGCCGCAGTCACGCCGCAGGCACCGCCGCTTACCCGCACCCCGCTCCCCGGCTGCAGCAGACGCCGTGAGCTGTGTGGGCGTCCGCTGCAGCCGGCTCCAGGGACAGACACTAGAGGTCATTATTGACCTCTAGTGTCTGTGCAGCGCTGCTATGGGAGAGATGTCATGACGTCTCTCCCATTGAGAGGAGCCGCGGCGGCCAGACGGAGCAGCAGCAGCAGCGGTCGGGAAGCAGGAGCGGAGCAGTGGTAAGTATTGTTTTTTTATTTTTGTGTGTGTATGACAGCGACAGGGGGCACAACTACTGGGGGCACAGCAACAGGGGGCACAGCAGCAGAGGGCACAACTACTGGGGACACAGCGACAGGGGAAACAACTACTGGGGAAAATCTACTGGGGGCAAAGCAACAGGGAGCACAGCAACAGAGGGCACAACTACTGGGGGCACAGCGCCAGGGGACACAACTACTGGGGGCAAAGCAACAGGGGGCACAACTACTGGGGGCAAAGCAACAGGGGGCACAACTACTGGGGGCACAGCGCCAGGGGACACAACTACTGGGGGCAAAGCAACAGGGGGCACAACTACTGGGGGCAAAGCAACAGGGAGCACAACTACTGGGGGCAAAACTACTGGGGGCAAATCTACTGGAAGCAAATCAACTGGGGGGCACAACTACTTGGGGCAAATCTAGGGGCATAACTGTGGCCACGCCCTTCCCCTATGAAGCCATGCCCCTATTTTTGCCGCGCGCCAGTGGAAACTTTTGCACTGGGCGCCACAAGGTGTAGAACCGGCCCTGTTACCAGCCACTTACTGCCTTGTGCACATATTGTATACTGACCATTAGTTAGTGCTCTGTGTAAAGTTGCACCTCCTGTTGTATTGTCATAACGCACCTGCTCCTGGTATACTCTAGAGGGCAGTGTCATTTACGGCCAACTCTGCTCATTGTGCAAAATATGCGGTTTCTATTTTAAACCGCATCTGAACGTTTCCTCGCATACTGCGCTCAGCTGAGCACGAAACCCGGTGCCTTATTATTTAGCCAGGCATTTACTGACTTTCATGGCAGAAGGCCAGGTATGTGAGGCTTGCAGCGGAATTGCCAGGAGGAAGGGAATGTGCTCTGATAAGTTTACTCCTCATGTAAATATTATTATAAGCAGCAGATGTTACATTTTTGTTCATTTGTTAGGTAATACTGCATGTCAGTACTGTGATTCTAGAGAGAGGTGTAGTGCATTCTGTAACTTGCATAGTCCTTGCACAACAGATGGGGGTGTCACCTCTACTGCTCAGCAATGCTGTCCTCAGTGCAGATTGGGGACTGAGCATTTAGAGGTGGATGATGCATGTGTGGCTACAACTTTCTGCAGCAGCTGTAATGTGCAAATACTTCCGCCACCCCCTTGTTCTGTACAAGCCCTGAGACCCTCACTTTCAGCGCAACTCCGCCAGTGGCTATGAACACTCCACCATGGAGCACCATCGTGTCAGGCATATTGTCTCCTTCTGAAACTGCTCTGAACGTGACCTCTGTGGCTCTGCGTCTGAGAATGCAGCTGGGTTCACTGACACACCCACAACACGCCCATAAGACGGACTTATTTTTTTGCGCCCCTTCAGGCCACTTCCTAATCTCCACCCAGAATAGCCCATGGTTGTTCTACTTCCGACATTCCCGTGTGCAACAGAGCACCTCTGCGTACACTCAGGTGAACGCATGCGCCACTGGGATAAAAGTAGTGATGGGCACCGGAAATTTTTCGGGTTTTGTGTTTTGGTTTTGGGTTCGGTTCCGCGGCCGTGTTTTGGATTCGGACGCGTTTTGGCAAAACCTCACCGAAATTTTTTTTGTCGGATTCAGGTGTGTTTTGGATTCGGGTGTTTTTTTTCAAAAAACCCTAAAAAACAGCTTAAATCATAGAATTTGGGGGTCATTTTGATCCCATAGTATTATTAACCTCAATAACCATAATTTCCACTCATTTCCAGTCTATTCTGAACACCTCACACCTCACAATATTATTTTTAGTCCTAAAATTTGCACAGAGGTCGCTGGATGGCTAAGCTAAGCGACACAAGTGGCCGACACAAACACCTGGCCCATCTAGGAGTGGCACTGCAGTGTCAGGCAGGATGGCACTTCAAAAAAATTGTCCCCAAACAGCACATGATGCAAAGAAAAAAAGAGGCGCAATGAGGTAGCTGTGTGACTAAGCTAAGTGACCCAAGTGGCCGACACAAACACCTGGCCCATCTAGGAGTGGCACTGCAGTGTCAGACAGGATGGCACTTAAAAAAAATACTCCCCAAACAGCACATGATGCAAAGAAAAAAAGAGGCGCACCAAGGTCGCTGTATGACTAAGCTAAGCGACACAAGTGGCCGACACAAACACCTGGCCCATCTAGGAGTGGCACTGCAGTGTCACGCAAGATGGCCCTTCAAAAAAATACTCCCCAAACAGCACATGACGCAAAGAAAAAAAGAGGCGCAATGAGGTAGCTGTGTGACTAAGATAAGCGACCCAAGTGGCCGACACAAACACCTGGCCCATCTAGGAGTGGCACTGCAGTGTCAGACAGGATGGCACTTCAAAAAAATTGTCCCCAAACAGCACATGATGCAAAGAAAAATGAAAGAAAAAAAAGGTGCAAGATGGAATTGTCCTTGGGCCCTCCCACCCAAACAGGACAGCACACTTTAACGAACCCATCATTTCAGCGACAGGGTCTGCCACACGACTGTGACTGAAATGACTGGTTGGTTTGGGCCCCCACCAAAAAAGAAGCAATCAATCTCTCCTTGCACAAACTGGCTCTACAGAGGCAAGATGTCCACCTCATCATCATCGTCCGATTCATCACCCCTTTCACTGTGTACATCCCCCTCCTCACAGATTATTAATTCATCCCCACTGAAATCCACCATCTCAGGTCCCCGTGCACTTTCTGGAGGCAATTGCTGCTGGTGAATGTCTCCACGGAGGAATTGATTATAATTCATTTTAATGAACATCATCTTCTCCACATTTTCTGGAAGTAACCTCGTACGCCGATTGCTGACAAGGTGAGCGGCGGCACTAAACACTCTTTCGGAGTACACACTGGAGGGAGGGCAACTTAGGTAGAATAAAGCCAGTTTCTGCAAGGGCCTCCAAATTGCCTCTTTTTCCTGCCAGTATATGTACGGACTGTCTGACGTGCCTACTTGGATGCGGTCACTCATATAATCCTCCACCATTCTTTCAATGGTGAGAGAATCATATGCAGTGACAGTAGACGACATGTCAGTAATCGTTGGCAGGTCCTTCAGTCCGGACCAGATGTCAGCACTCGCTCCAGACTGCCCTGCATCACCGCCAGCGGGTGGGCTCGGAATTCTTAGCCTTTTCCTCGCACCCAAAGTTGCGGGAGAATGTGAAGGAGGAGCTGTTGACGGGTCACGTTCCGCTTGACTTGACAATTTTCTCACCAGCAGGTCTTTGAACCCCTTCAGACTTGTGTCTGCCGGAAAGAGAGATACAACGTAGGTTTTAAATCTAGGATCGAGCACGGTGGCCAAAATGTAGTGCTCTGATTTCAACAGATTGACCACCCGTGAATCCTGGTTAAGCGAATTAAGGGCTCCATCCACAAGTCCCACATGCCTAGCGGAATCGCTCTGTTTTAGCTCCTCCTTCAATGTCTCCAGCTTCTTCTGCAAAAGCCTGATGAGGGGAATGACCTGACTCAGGCTGGCAGTGTCTGAACTGACTTCACGTGTGGCAAGTTCAAAGGGTTGCAGAACCTTGCACAACGTTGAAATCATTCTCCACTACGCTTGAGACAGGTGCATTCCACCTCCTTTGCCTATATCGTGGCCAGATGTATAGGCTTGAATGGCCTTTTGCTGCTCCTCCATCCTCTGAAGCATATAGAGGGTTGAATTCCACCTCGTTACCACCTCCTGCTTCAGATGATGGCAGGGCAGGTTCAGGTATTTTTGGTGGTGCTCCAGTCTTCTGTACGCGGTGCCTGAACGCCGAAAGTGGCCCGCAATTCTTCGGGCCACCGACAGCATCCCTTGTACGCCCCTGTCGTTTTTTAAATAGTTCTGCACCACCAGATTCAAGGTATGTGCAAAACATGGGACGTGCAGGAATTTGCCCAGATGTAATGCACGCACAATATTGCTGGCGTTGTCCGAATGTCACAAATCCCCAGGAGAGTCCAATTGGGGTAAGCTATTCTGCGATGATCTTCCTCAGTTGCCGTAAGAGGTTTTCAGCTGTGTGCGTATTCTGGAAAGCGGTGATACAAAGCGTAGCCTGCCTAGGAACGAGTTGGCATTTGCGAGATGCTGCTACTGGTGCCGCAGCTGCTGTTCTTGCAGCGGGAGGCAATACATCTACCCAGTGGTCTGTCGCAGTCATATAGTCCTGAGTCTGCCCTGCTCCACTTGTCCACATGTCCGTGGTTAAGTGGACATTGGGTACAACTGCATTTTTTAGGACACTGGTGAGTCTTTTTCTGAGGTCTGTGTACATTTTCGGTATCGCCTGCCTAGAGAAATGGAACCTAGATGGTATTTGGTACCGGGGACACAGTACCTCAATCAAGTCTATACTTGGCTCTGAAGTAACGATGGATACCGGAACCACGTTTCTCACCGCCCAGGCTGCCAAGGCCTCAGTTATCCGCTTTGCAGCAGGATGACTGCTGTGATATTTCATCTTCCTCACAAAGGACTGTTGGACAGTCAATTGCTTACTGGAAGTAGTACAAGTGGTCTTCCGACTTCCCCTCTGGGATGCCGATCGACTCCCAGCAGCAACAACAGCAGCGCCAGCAGCAGTAGGCGTTACACTCAAGGATGCATCGGAGGAATCCCAGGCAGGAGAGGACTCGTCAGAATTGCCAGTGACATGGCCTGCAGGACTTTTGGCTTTCCTGGGTAAGGAGGAAATTGACACTGAGAGAGTTGGTGGTGTGGTTTGCGGGAGCTTGGTTACAAGAGGAAGGGATTTAGTGGTCAGTGGACTGCTTCCGCTGTCGCCCAAATTTTTTGAACTTGTCACTGACTTATGATGAATGCGCTGCAGGTGACGTATAAGGGAGGATGTTCCGAGGTGGTTAACGTCCTTACCCCTACTTATTACAGCTTGACAAAGGCAACACACGGCTTGACACCTGTTGTCCGCATTTGTGTTGAAATAATTCCACACCGAAGAGCTGATTTTTTTTTGTATTTTGACCAGGCATGTCAATGGCCATATTCGTCCGACGGACAACAGGTGTCTCCCCGGGTGCCTGACTTAAACAAACCACCTCACCATCAGAATCCTCCTTGTCAATTTCCTCCCCAGCGCCAGCAACACCCATATCCTCACCCTGGTGTACTTCAACACTGACATCTTCAATTTGACTATCAGGAACTGGACTGCGGGTGCTCCTTCCAGCACTTGCAGGGGACGTGCAAATGGTGGAAGGCGCAAGCTCTTCCCGTCCAGTGTTGGGAAGGTCAGGCATCGCAACCGACACAATTGGACTCTCCTTGGGGATTTGTGATTTAGAAGAACGCACAGTTCTTTGCTGTGCTTTTGCCAGCTTAGGTCTTTTCTTTTTTCTAGCGAGAGGATGAGTGCTTCCATCCTCATGTGAAGCTGAACCACTAGCCATGAACATAGGCCAGGGCCTCAGCCGTTCCTTTCCACTCCGTGTCGTAAATGGCATACTGGCAAGTTTACGCTTCTCCTCAGACGCTTTTAATTTTGATTTTTGGGTCATTTTACTGATCTTTTGTGTTTTGGATTTTACATGCTCTGTACTATGACATTGGGCATCGGCCTTTGCAGACGACGTTGATGGCATTTCATCGTCTTGGCCATGACTAGTGGCAGCAGCTTCAGCATGAGGTGGAAGTGGATCTTGATCTTTCCCTATTTTTTTAACCTCCACATTTTTGTTCTCCATATTTTAATGCGCACAACTAAAAGGCACCACAGGTATATAATGTAGATGGATGGATAGTATACTTATGGATGACGAGTGACGACACAGAGGTAGGTACAGCAGTGGCCTACCGTACTGCTATATACAGTATAATGGATCTGGTGGACACTGTCAGCAGACTGCTAAACTAGTACTACTAGTATAAAGAAAAAAAGACACCACAGGTATACAATGGAGATGGATGGATAGTATACTTATTATTATTAATGGATGACGAGTGACTGACGACACAGAGGTAGGTACAGCAGTGGCCTACCGTACTGCTATATACAGTATAATGGACCTGGTGGACACTGTCAGCAGACTGCTAAACTAGTACTACTAGTATAAAGAAAAAAAGACACCACAGGTATACAATGTAGATGGATGGATAGTATACTTATGGACGACGAGTGACGACACAGAGGTAGGTACAGCAGTGGCCTACCGTACTGCTATATACAGTATAATGGACCTGGTGGACACTGTCAGCAGACTGCTAAACTAGTACTACTAGTATAAAGAAAAAAAGACACCACAGGTATACAATGTAGATGGATGGATAGTATACTTATGGACGACGAGTGACGACACAGAGGTAGGTACAGCAGTGGTCTACCGTACTGCTATATACAGTATAATGGACCTGGTGGACACTGTCATCAGACTTCTAAACTAGTACTACTAGTATAAAGAAAAAAAGACACCACAGGTATACAATGTAGGTGGATGGATAGTATACTTATGGACGACGAGTGACGACACAGAGGTAGGTACAGCAGTGGCCTACCGTACTGCTATATACAGTATAATGGACCTGGTGGACACTGTCAGCAGACTGCTAAACAAGTACTACTAGTATAAAGAAAAAAAGACACCACAGGTATACAATGTAGATGGATGGATAGTATACTTATGGACGACGAGTGACGACACAGAGGTAGGTACAGCAGTGGCCTACCGTACTGCTATATACAGTATAATGGACCTGGTGGACACTGTCAGCAGACTTCTAAACTAGTACTAGTAGTATAAAGAAAAAAAGACACCACAGGTATACAATGTAGATGGATGGATAGTATACTTATGGACGATGAGTGACGACACAGAGGTAGGTACAGCAGTGGCCTACCATACTGCTATATACAGTATAATGGACCTGGTGGACACTGTCAGCAGACTGCTAAACTAGTACTACTAGTATAAAGAAAAAAAGACACCACAGGTATACAATGTAGATGGATGGATAGTATACTTATTATTATTAATGGATGACGAGTGACTGACGACACAGAGGTAGGTACAGCAGTGGCCTACCATACTGCTATATACAGTATAATGGACCTGGTGGACACTGTCAGCAGACTGCTAAACTAGTACTACTAGTATAAAGAAAAAAAGACACCACAGGTATACAATGTAGATGGATGGATAGTATACTTATGGACGACGAGTGACGACACAGAGGTAGGTACAGCAGTGGCCTACCGTACTGCTATATACAGTATAATGGACCTGGTGGACACTGTCAGCAGACTGCTAAACTAGTACTACTAGTATAAAGAAAAAACACAGGTATACAATAGAGATGAGCGGGTTCGGTTCCTCGGAATCCGAACCCGCCCGAACTTCAGGTTTTTTTACACGGGGCCGAGCGACTCGGATCTTCCCGCCTTGCTCGGTTAACCCGAGCGCGCCCGAACGTCATCATCACTCTGTCGGATTCTCGCGAGGCTCGGATTCTATCGCGAGACTCGGATTCTATATAAGGAGCCGCGCGTCGCCGCCATTTTCACACGTGCATTGAGATTCATAGGGAGAGGACGTGGCTGGCGTCCTCTCCGTTTATAGAGATTCGAGAAGAGAGTGAGACAGTAGAGAGAGACACAGTAGTAATTTTGGGGAGCATTAGGAGGAGTACTACTACTACTACTACTTGCTGAAGTGATAGATAGTGTGACTGTATTATCTGACTTGTGGGGGAGACACTGACAGTGGGGAGCAGTTAGAGTCTGAGAGCAGGACTCAGGAGTACATATAACGTACAGTGCACACTTTTGCTGCCAGAGTGCCACACTGCCATTGTGACCACACTGACCAGTGACCACCAGTATAATATATATTGTGATTGTCTGCTTAGGAGTACTACTTGCAAGTTGCTGATAGTGTGACCAGTGACCTGACCACCAGTTTAATAATCACCACCAGTTTAATATATATTATATATATATAATTGTATATAATATATATATATAATATTGTATACCACCTACCCGTGTTTTTTTTTTTTTTTTTTCTTTATACATACTACTATAGTAGCTTACTGTAGCAGTCTGCGGTGCTGCTGAGCTGACAGTGTCCAGCAGGTCCGTCATCAGTCATTACATAATAAATATACTATCTACCTGTCCGGCTGCAGTACTAGTGTGATATTATATATATTGATTTCATCTCATTATCATCCAGTCTATATTAGCAGCAGACACAGTACGGTAGTCCACGGCTGTAGCTACCTCTGTGTCGGCAGTCGCTCGTCCATCCATAATTGTATACCACCTACCCGTGGGTTTTTTTTTTTTTCTTCTTTATACATACTACTATAGTAGCTTACTGTAGCAGTCTGCGGTGCTGCTGAGCTGACAGTGTCCAGCAGGTCCGTCATCAGTCATTACATAATAAATATACTATCTACCTGTCCGGCTGCAGTACTAGTGTGATATTATATATATTGATTTCATCTCATTATCATCCAGTCTATATTAGCAGCAGACACAGTACGGTAGTCCATGGCTGTAGCTACCTCTGTGTCGGCAGTCTCTCGTCCATCCATAAGTGTATACCACCTACCCGTGTTTTTTTTTTTTTTTTCTTCTTTATACATACTACTATAGTAGCTTACTGTAGCAGTCTGCGGTGCTGCTGAGCTGACAGTGTCCAGCAGGTCCGTCATCAGTCATTACATAATAAATATACTATCTACCTGTCCGGCTGCAGTACTAGTGTGATATTATATATATTGATTTCATCTCATTATCATCCAGTCTATATTAGCAGCAGACACAGTACGGTAGTCCACGGCTGTAGCTACCTCTGTGTCGGCAGTCGCTCGTCCATCCATAATTGTATATCACCTACCCGTGTTTTTTTTTTTTTCTTTCTTCTTTATACATACTACTATAGTAGCTTACTGTAGCAGTCTGCGGTGCTGCTGAGCTGACAGTATCCAGCAGGTCCGTCATCAGTCATTACATAATAAATATACTATCTACCTGTCCGGTTGCAGTACTAGTGTGATATTATATATATATTGATTTCATCTCATTATCATCCAGTCTATATTAGCAGCAGACACAGTACGGTAGTCCACGGCTGTAGCTACCTCTGTGTCGGCAGTCGCTCGTCCATCCATAAGTATACTAGTATCCATCCATCTCCATTGTTTACCTGAGGTGCCTTTTAGTTGTGCCTATTAAAATATGGAGAACAAATATGTTGAGGTTCCAAAATTAGGGAAAGATCAAGATCCACTTCCACCTCGTGCTGAAGCTGCTGCCACTAGTCATGGCCGAGACGATGAAATGCCAGCAACGTCGTCTGCCAAGGCCGATGCCCAATGTCATAGTACAGAGCATGTAAAATCCAAAACACCAAATATCAGTAAAAAAAGGACTCCAAAACCTAAAATAAAATTGTCGGAGGAGAAGCGTAAACTTGCCAATATGCCATTTACCACACGGAGTGGCAAGGAACGGCTGAGGCCCTGGCCTATGTTCATGGCTAGTGGTTCAGCTTCACATGAGGATGGAAGCACTCAGCCTCTGGCTAGAAAAATGAAAAGACTCAAGCTGGCAAAAGCAGTAGCACCGCAAAGAACTGTGCGTTCTTCGAAATCCCAAATCCACAAGGAGAGTCCGACTCCAATTGTGTCGGTTGCGATGCCTGACCTTCCCAACACTGGACGTGAAGAGCATGCGCCTTCCACCATTTGCACGCCCCATGCAAGTGCTGGAAGGAGCACCCGCAGTCCAGTTCCTGATAGTCAGATTGAAGATGTCAGTGTTGAAGTACACCAGGATGAGGAGGATATGGGTGTTGCTGGCGCTGGGGAGGAAATTGACCAGGAGGATTCTGATGGTGAGGTGGTTTGTTTAAGTCAGGCACCCGGGGAGACACCTGTTGTCCGTGGGAGGAATATGGCCATTGACATGCCTGGTGAAAATACCAAAAAAATCAGCTCTTCAGTGTGGAAGTATTTCAACAGAAATGCGGACAACAGGTGTCAAGCCGTGTGTTGCCTTTGTCAAGCTGTAGAAAGTAGGGGTAAGGACGTTAACCACCTCGGAACATCCTCCCTTATACGTCACCTGCAGCGCATTCATAATAAGTCAGTGACAAGTTCAAAAACTTTGGGTGACAGCGGAAGCAGTCCACTGACCAGTAAATCCCTTCCTCTTGTAACCAAGCTCACGCAAACCACCCCACCAACTCCCTCAGTGTCAATTTCCTCCTTCCCCAGGAATGCCAATAGTCCTGCAGGCCATGTCACTGGCAATTCTGACGATTCCTCTCCTGGCTGGGATTCCTCCGATGCATCCTTGCGTGTAACGCCTACTGCTGCTGGCGCTGCTGTTGTTGCTGCTGGGAGTCGATGGTCATCCCAGAGGGGAAGTCGTAAGCCCACTTGTACTACTTCCAGTAAGCAATTGACTGTCCAACAGTCCTTTGCGAGGAAGATGAAATATCACAGCAGTCATCCTGCTGCAAAGCGGATAACTGAGGCCTTGACAACTATGTTGGTGTTAGACGTGCGTCCGGTATCCGCCGTTAGTTCACAGGGAACTAGACAATTTCTTGAGGTAGTGTGCCCCCGTTACCAAATACCATCTAGGTTCCACTTCTCTAGGCAGGCGATACCGAGAATGTACACGGACGTCAGAAAAAGACTCACCAGTGTCCTAAAAAATGCAGTTGTACCCAATGTCCACTTAACCACGGACATGTGGACAAGTGGAGCAGGGCAGGGTCAGGACTATATGACTGTGACAGCCCACTGGGTAAATGTATGGACTCCCGCCGCAAGAACAGCAGCGGCGGCACCAGTAGCAGCATCTCGCAAACGCCAACTCTTTCCTAGGCAGGCTACGCTTTGTATCACCGGTTTCCAGAATACGCACACAGCTGAAAACCTCTTACGGCAACTGAGGAAGATCATCGCGGAATGGCTTACCCCAATTGGACTCTCCTGTGGATTTGTGGCATCGGACAACGCCAACAATATTGTGTGTACATTAAATATGGGCAAATTCCAGCACGTCCCATGTTTTGCACATACCTTGAATTTGGTGGTGCAGAATTTTTTAAAAAACGACAGGGGCGTGCAAGAGATGCTGTCGGTGGCCAGAAGAATTGCGGGACACTTTCGGCGTACAGGCACCACGTACAGAAGACTGGAGCACCACCAAAAACAACTGAACCTGCCCTGCCATCATCTGAAGCAAGAAGTGGTAACGAGGTGGAATTCAACCCTCTATATGCTTCAGAGGTTGGAGGAGCAGCAAAAGGCCATTCAAGCCTATACAATTGAGCACGATATAGGAGGTGGAATGCACCTGTCTCAAGCGCAGTGGAGAATGATTTCAACATTGTGCAAGGTTCTGATGCCCTTTGAACTTGCCACACGTGAAGTCAGTTCAGACACTGCCAGCCTGAGTCAGGTCATTCCCCTCATCAGGCTTTTGCAGAAGAAGCTGGAGACATTGAAGGAGGAGCTAACACGGAGCGATTCCGCTAGGCATGTGGGACTTGTGGATGGAGCCCTTAATTCGCTTAACAAGGATTCACGGGTGGTCAATCTGTTGAAATCAGAGCACTACATTTTGGCCACCGTGCTCGATCCTAGATTTAAAGCCTACCTTGGATCTCTCTTTCCGGCAGACACAAGTCTGCTGGGGTTCAAAGACCTGCTGGTGAGAAAATTGTCAAGTCAAGCGGAACGCGACCTGTCAACATCTCCTCCTTCACATTCTCCCGCAACTGGGGGTGCGAGGAAAAGGCTCAGAATTCCGAGCCCACCCGCTTGCGGTGATGCAGGGCAGTCTGGAGCGACTGCTGATGCTGACATCTGGTCCGGACTGAAGGACCTGACAACGATTACGGACATGTCGTCTACTGTCACTGCATATGATTCTCTCACCATTGAAAGAATGGTGGAGGATTATATGAGTGACCGCATCCAAGTAGGCACGTCACACAGTCCGTACTTATACTGGCAGGAAAAAGAGGCAATTTGGAGGCCCTTGCACAAACTGGCTTTATTCTACCTAAGCTGCCCTCCCACAAGTGTGTACTCCGAAAGAGTGTTTAGTGCCGCCGCTCACCTTGTCAGCAATCGGCGTACGAGGTTACATCCAGAAAATGTGGAGAAGATGATGTTCATTAAAATGAATTATAATCAATTCCTCCGTGGAGACATTGACCAGCAGCAATTGCCTCCACAAAGTACACAGGGAGCTGAGATGGTGGATTCCAGTGGGGACGAATTGATAATCTGTGAGGAGGGGGATGTACACGGTGATATATCGGAGGATGATGATGAGGTGGACATCGTGCCTCTGTAGAGCCAGTTTGTGCAAGGAGAGATTAATTGCTTCTTTTTTGGTGGGGTTCCAAACCAACCCGTCATTTCAGTCACAGTCGTGTGGCAGACCCTGTCACTGAAATGATGGGTTGGTTAAAGTGTGCATGTCCTGTTTATACAACATAAGGGTGGGTGGGAGGGCCCAAGGACAATTCCATCTTGCACCTCTTTTTTCTTTAATTTTTCTTTGCGTCATGTGCTGTTTGGGGAGTGTTTTTTGGAAGGGCCATCCTGCGTGACACTGCAGTGCCACTCCTAGATGGGCCCGGTGTTTGTGTCGGCCACTAGGGTCGCTTATCTTACTCACACAGCTACCTCATTGCGCCTCTTTTTTTCTTTGCGTCATGTGCTGTTTGGGGAGGGTTTTTTGGAAGGGCCATCCTGCGTGACACTGCAGTGCCACTCCTAGATGGGCCAGGTGTTTGTGTCGGCCACTAGGGTCGCTTATCTTACTCGCACAGCTACCTCATTGCGCCTCTTTTTTTCTTTGCGTCATGTGCTGTTTGGGGAGTGTTTTTTGGAAGGGCCATCCTGCGTGACACTGCAGTGCCACTCCTAGATGGGCCAGGTGTTTGTGTCGGCCACTAGGGTCGCTTATCTTACTCACACAGCTACCTCATTGCGCCTCTTTTTTTCTTTGCGTCATGTGCTGTTTGGGGAGTGTTTTTTGGAAGGGCCATCCTGCGTGACACTGCAGTGCCACTCCTAGATGGGCCAGGTGTTTGTGTCGGCCACTAGGGTCGCTTATCTTACTCACACAGCTACCTCATTGCGCCTCTTTTTTTCTTTGCGTCATGTGCTGTTTGGGGAGGGTTTTTTGGAAGGGCCATCCTGCGTGACACTGCGGTGCCACTCCTAGATGGGCCCGGTGTTTGTGTCGGCCACTAGGGTCGCTTATCTTACTCACACAGCTACCTCATTGCGCCTCTTTTTTTCTTTGCGTCATGTGCTGTTTGGGGAGTGTTTTTTGGAAGGGCCATCCTGCGTGACACTGCAGTGCCACTCCTAGATGGGCCAGGTGTTTGTGTCGGCCACTAGGGTCGCTTATCTTACTCACACAGCTACCTCATTGCGCCTCTTTTTTTCTTTGCGTCATGTGCTGTTTGGGGAGTATTTTTTGGAAGGGCCATCCTGCGTGACACTGCAGTGCCACTCCTAGATGGGCCAGGTGTTTGTGTCGGCCACTAGGGTCGCTTAGCTTAGTCATCCAGCGACCTCGGTGCAAATTTTAGGACTAAAAATAATATTGTGAGGTGTGAGGTATTCAGAATAGACTGAAAATGAGTGGAAATTATGTTTTTTGAGGTTAATAATACTTTGGGATCAAAATGACCCCCAAATTCTATGATTTAAGCAGTTTTTTAGTGTTTTTTGAAAAATCACCCGAATCCAAAACACACCCGAATCCGACAAAAAAAATTCGGTGAGGTTTTGCCAAAACGCGGTCGAACCCAAAACACGGCCGCGGAACCGAACCCAAAACCAAAACACAAAACCCGAAAAATTTCAAGTGCACATCTCTAGTATACAATGTAGATGGATGGATAGTATACTTATGGACGACGAGTGACGACACAGAGGTAGGTACAGCAGTGGCCTACCGTACTGCTATATACAGTATAATGGACCTGGTGGACACTGTCAGCAGACTGCTAAACTAGTACTACTAGTATAAAGAAAAAAAGACACCACAGGTATACAATGTAGATGGATAGATAGTATACTTATGGACGACGAGTGACGACACAGAGGTAGGTACAGCAGTGGCCTACCGTACTGTTATATACAGTATAATGGACCTGGTGGACACTGTCAGCAGACTGCTAAACTAGTACTACTAGTATAAAGAAAAAAAGACACCACAGGTATACAATGTAGATGGATGGATAGTATACTTATGGATGACGAGTGACGACACAGAGGTAGGTACAGCAGTGGCCTACCGTACTGCTATATACAGTATAATGGACCTGGTGGACACTGTCAGCAGACTGCTAAACTAGTACTACAAGTATAAAGAAAAAAAGACACCACAGGTATACAATGTAGATGGATGGATAGTATACTTATGGACGACGAGTGATGACACAGAGGTAGGTACAGCAGTGGCCTACTGTACTGCTATATACAGTATAATGGACCTGGTGGACACTGTCAGCAGACTGCTAAACTAGTACTACTAGTATAAAGAAAAAAAGACATTACAGGTATACAATGTAGATGGATGGATAGTATACTTATGGATGACGAGTGACGACACAGAGGTAGGTACAGCAGTGGCCTACCGTACTGCTATATACAGTATAATGGACCTGGTGGACACTGTCAGCAGACTGCTAAACTAGTACTACTAGTATAAAGAAAAAAAGACACAGGTATACAATGTAGATGGATGGATAGTATACTTATGGACGACGAGTGACGACACAGAGGTAGGTACAGCAGTGGCCTACCGTACTGCTATATACAGTATAATGGACCTGGTGGACACTGTCAGCAGACTGCTAAACTAGTACTACTAGTATAAAGAAAAAAAGACACCACAGGTATACAATGTAGATGGATGGATAGTATACTTATGGACGACGAGTGACGACACAGAGGTAGGTACAGCAGTGGCCTACCGTACTGCTATATACAGTATAATGGACCTGGTGGACACTGTCAGCAGACCGCTAAACTAGTATAAAAAAAAAGCCACCACAGGAGTGTTTTTCAGGCAGACAAACGTATACTGGTGGTCACTGTCAGCAAAACTGTGCACTGTACTCCTGCTATAGCTGCTCCCCAGTCCCCACAATTAAGCAGTGTGAGCACTCAGCACAGATATATCATGCAGCACACTGAGCACAGATATGGTATGGAGCGTTTTTTCTCAGGCAGAGAACGGATAAAAAACTGGTAGTCACTATTAGCAAAACTCTGCACTGTACTCCTCCTAACAGCTGCTCCCCAATCCTCCCCACAATAAGCTAAGCAATCAGATCAACTGTAGTATATAAACGGAGAGGACACCAGCCACGTCCTCTCCCTATCAATCTCAATACACGTGTGAAAATGGCGGCGACGCGCGGCTGCTTATATAGAATCCGAATCTCGCGAGAATCCGACAGCGGGATGATGACGTTCGGGCGCGCTCGGGTTAACCGAGCCATACGGGAGAATCCGAGTATGGCTCGGACCCGTGTAAAAAGGGTGAAGTTCGGGGGGGTTCGGTTTCCGAGAAACCGAACCCGCTCATTACTAGATAAAAGCGGGGTTTATGGCTTTGTTGGGCTCTAACACACAGTTTTGTAATTAAAAAAGCAAAAACAGAAAAACAATCACAATTTCTTTGTGCTACGAATATCTTTTAACAGCTTAAATATGTTGAATAGTAAAACAATTTATTGTATAAATTCAAACAAGATAAGAACAAATAAATTATCCTTCAAAATAGAGTGAAAGTGCAAACACACAATTATACATCCAGTCCAGGAAGAAATTTAAGGATCGTACAAAGATGGTGTTTGGTGGGAGCCTCCAACCAGCAGGTCCCTGTGAGCTCCACATTTCTCTCAGAGAAGGTGAGGTGGGTCCCAAGGCATTGATCTTCCTGGTTGGTGGTTTGGTCTGGTCACGCACACTGCCAACACTTTTTGACCTGTATAGAGTCTTTTTAAAGGCATAGTGCTGCGCTGAACTGATCCGGTTTATATAGGAACGCGCTGGGTTACTTCCTGTCCCATCTGACAGGAAGTGATGTCATCCTGATCATTACAAACAATGAAAGCTTCCTAAAACAATGCTGTAACACACTATATATTATAAAAAAAAGAAAAGGTTTTCTGGTGCTGATAGTCTTCTAAACACTTTCTGATCAACGCCTGTGTTACCGGCTGCCACTGAAAGGGGAGACTACTTCACTCCCACAAGAAATTGCAGCAAAAAGACAGGGCTCTTGGAAAACAGGTGTTATAATAATCTCTCTCTCTATATATATATATATATATAAACACGTAAACGGCGGCACTCGGAAATTAAGACACTGCACAGAAAGCTTGTAGCCAACGTTTCAAAGCAAACGGCTTTTTCGTCAGGGCATATACAATACAAACAAGACACTCACCACTTTTAAGTGCTCACAATCACCACGCAACTTCCCGCCTCCGGCTTCCTCCGTTCAGCCGTGCGTGGGTCAATGACGTCACCTGTGCGCCCATCACCATGGTAACAACTATACACAATATAATAAAATACAGCAGCATTTTAGTACAAAGTCAACCAAACGTATCATGTGTATTTGTGAATAGTAACACTATGCCATATGATTCATATTAAACACTAATAGAATAGTAAGACAGCCTCACAATCTCACGCTTACAATCATAAGAAGCTATGCATGCCACTATTTTCATTGAGCCCCTTAGGACTAAGGGTGTCCAACAAAAATATCCATTTGGCCTCACGCTGTCTAAGTAATTTGGATCGATTCCCACCTCTAGCTAATATAGGGATGTGATCCATAATTTTATGTTTTAGTGAAGTGGGAGAATGTCTGGCCAAAGCAAAGTGCCGGGCTACCGGCTGTTCACTTTTTCCAGACAAAATAGCTTCCCTAATGGCAAATCTATGCTGACCCATCCTAACTTTGAACTCACAGTCCGTCTTGCTGACATAGTATTTGCCACAAGGGCAAATTAACACATAAATTACAAATTTGGACGAGCAAGTAAGGTGATGATAAATTTTAAATGTTTTGTTGGAGAAAGGGTGTTTAATCGTATCCCCCATAAGCATATAGCTGCATGTTACACAGCCTAAACATTTAAAGCAACCAAACTTCCTATTACCCAGAAAAGTGGATGGTAAAATACGTTTACCTAAATCAGTTATGTCTGTGTGCAAAACAAAATCTCGGATATTTCTACCCCGTGAATAGCAGCACCTAATGCTTTTATCCCTAAGACCAGAAAGATTCTTGTCAGATGTAACAATAGACCAGTATGTTTTGACCGCCCTTCTAACTTTATCACTGGCCACATTAAACCTACTTGGCCAAATGATTTTGTTGGTGGCGGACTTGGGACCTTTACATTTAAGGGTATTCGCGCTAGGGGTTGCCAATACTTTGCGTTTGACTTCCAATAGTGCTTTTTTCTCATATCCCCTATTCACAAACTTATCAACCATACGGTCAAGGGTTAAACTGGCCTCATCGTCATCACTACATATGCGTCGTGCACGCAAAAATTGAGAAAACGGTAAACCCCTACAAACCGGCATGAGATGATGGCTAGACGCCTGCAAAAGGGTGTTTCGGTCAGTGGGTTTCACAAATAAAGATGTCTTCAAACCCTCACCACATTTCTGTATTCTGACATCTAAAAACTCTATACTAGCAGGATCAGTTTTGCAAACCAATTTGATAGGACTATTACTCATGTTATGTTGATCAATGACAGATGTGAGGTTTTCCACACCACCTGACCAGAACAGTAGCATGTCATCAATATAGCGTGCATAATAAATCACTTTATCAGCAATGTTTTGGTCACTGAAAAAAATATATTTTTCTACTAAAATCATGTAAGCATTCGCGTACGATGGGGCCACTGAGGACCCCATCGCACAACCAGCTAACTGGAGGTAGAATTTACCATCATAATAGAAATAATTCTTGCTAAGTAACATTTCAAGTAGATCACAAAAGAAATTGACGTCAAGACTCTTATACCAAATATTATTGGTAATCAATTGTCTGGTAGCTGCAATACCCTCAGTGTGAGGAATGCAGGTATAAAGCGAACTGACGTCAATACTGGAAAATGTCACATCAAAAGGAAGTTTATCAAATTTCATCAACTGCAATAATAATGAAGTGGTATCCTTCAAAACAAAAGGGCCATTTTGTACACATGGTTAAAGATATGTGTCCAAATAGATCTATTTGGGGAGTTGCAATACCCCCCTAATACGGAGGGCAACGGAACAGGTAAAAGTGTTTATGCGGAGAGTGCCGAGCTCCACGCTATATATATATATATATATATATATATATATATATATATAAATAAGTTTACAAAAACAGTTGACAGTTATATACATCAACATACACAGTACCGGCCAGTTGATAAAATAATTAAGATATTTCTAAAAATCCATGTTAATACATGTTAATTTCACTAAAATAAAATAAAGCTTTAGAGAAAAGTCATTTGTTTGATTTTCAAGTTTATAGAGAAACACTGCTTAGCCTTCTCAGGTTAGTTTTGCAAATGGTTAGTAACAGTCAAATGGTAGCTGTAATAGGTTAGAAAAAGCCATGCCGTTTTGTAGAGTATGACCTCTTCCCTCCTGTTCTCACAGCCAGGACCATCTTATCAGCAGTTTGGGCCCCTGGGCACAGCAATGCACTGGGGCCCCTACCCATCCTCCAGCAGTAGGGGTGGGGGTGCTATCAGCTGTAGCATTGATGTCCCGTGGGTGGTGGGGGATGTTCTATATTCCGCTCAGCATGTAGGACCTGGAGCAGTCATTTCTGCTAATTACTCCTTTACTGCACAGATGGTTGGAGATGGCGCTGGAGGGAGAACACTAAACTGTAGAAGGGCGCACTGTGCTGAATGACGGGGCCCCAGTACATGACTTCCAGGGTGGTAGTGGGTGTTTAATACGTAGGGGAGAGATCGATAGTGGAGTGGGCTTAATATTCATCATTTTCTGGTGAGAGGGCAGCTTCCCTGACTGCAGATATCTCCAGTTCCTGGAAATAGATTTCTTAGCTTTAAATGGGATAAAAAATGAAAGAGTCTCCCACCTTTCAGGAGATACTGGGGACACCTTTCAGGAGGTACTGGGGATACCTTTCAGGAGATACTGGGGACACCTTTCAGGAGATACTGGGGACACCTTTCAGGAGATACTGGGGACACCTTTCAGGAGGTACTGGGGATACCTTTCAGGAGATACTGGGGACACCTTTCAGGAGATACTGGGGACACCTTTCAGGAGGTACTGGGGACACCTTTCAGGAGGTACTGGGGACACCTTTCAGGAGATACTGGGGACACCTTTCAGGAGGTACTGGGGACACCTTTCAGGAGGTACTGGGGACACCTTTCAGGAGGTACTGGGGACACCTTTCAGGAGATACTGGGGACACCTTTCAGGAGGTACTGGGGACACCTTTCAGGAGGTACTGGGGACACCTTTCAGGAGGTACTGGGGACACCTTTCAGGAGATACTGGGGACACCTTTCAGGAGGTACTGGGGACACCTTTCAGGAGGTACTGGGGACACCTTTCAGGAGGTACTGGGGACACCTTTCAGGAGGTACTGGGGACACCTTTCAGGAGGTACTGGAGACACCTTTCAGGAGATACTGGGGACTTGGGGATCAGAGTTCAGGAGCCAGAGCCATCCACCAACAAATATATAAAACAGCATACCAGGCGTGTGGAGCTGGAACTGGGACCAGCTGCTTGAAGGCTGATATCTCTGGTTCTGGGCATAGTAGAGACAAGCTGCCAGTGTTCACTGAAAGGGGAGAGTCCCAGCTTTTGGAGTATACCCTCAGAGAAACTCTAAGTCTGAAAAAACCGAGATATCTGACCGGGAAGAGCAATTAACAGGCTCAGATAAAGACCACTGCTTTGAAGTCGGATATCTATGGTTCCTTATTGCCGATTTTCAAAAATCTGGTACCCCTGGAAAGAGGGGACCCTCAGCTATCAGCCTAGGGACCTTACACTCCTGGGGCCCTTGGGCAAGTGCCCATTGAGCTCATACGAAAAGACGGCCCTGCTCACACTCTCTTCTCTTGCACCTCAAGTATAGCTTTCTCCTACTCAGCGACTGTCTATACCTAACCCTCCTGCTTACGACTGTTTATCTCTTTTAGCGGCTGCCCTCCCCCTGTAGTGCGCCGATTACTCCTTTGCTTCCTGATATCTCAGCTGTATTGTGTACAGAGAACTGTGCTGCTAATTGTTACCTATGCTCTGTTTTTAGTTTTCTGTGATGTTAAGTTCTGTATAAACTGTATTGTTCTAATGTGTGTTGTATGTACGGCGCTGCAAAACACTTGTGGCACCTTATAAATAAATCGCAAAAATAATAATCACTGTTCATGTTGGTTTCTTTAGTCTCCTTCGCGAAATATTCCTTAATGGTGACTTTCCTATTGAACTTTGGTAAGTCTATGAAGGTCTGAAATTAATCCATCTCGCAACTTAAGCTCAATTAATACAGTACTTTGGTCTCCTCTTTATTTAATACTCTGGAGCTTAAATTGAAGACCACTTGGTCTGTGTTAGATGTAAATTGTGTAGGTTCCAAGCCCAATAAGGGAACAGCAGGTGTTATATTTTTCTATACTTCTGACACCCCCCCCCCCCCCTCATACCCCTTTCCATCATTTAAAGGGGTTACATTAGATATTCTGTGGTATCTCCATCCTTCTCCCCTGGAGTAAGGTGAGGGAAAGTTGGCATTTAGTTTTTGATATCTGTTTTTGGGTGATTCTCTTCATAGGGAACTGTAAGGAGAAACAAGTTTGGAGGGAGGAGCCTGGTCCTGTATGATTAGTATATAGAAGTTTTGTGGTTTTTGGCATGGGGATCTTACATCAGCACACTTATATTTGGAGAGTATGAATACTTATAATTATGGTCTAAACTTCACCAATCTTCAGTTACATTTTTGGATATTGTGACCACTGTCAGTAATGGTCAGATAGTCACTGAGACCTTTTTTAAAGAGGTTGACCTTGAACTATCAGAGTAGCCACTATAAAAATGGAAGGATAATGTGCCAATTCTGAAGAATAAACAGCAACTGCTCCACTAATGAGGAATTTTTAAGACAAGCTAATATTCTATATATGTCATTCATAGAACAGGGTTTTCCTAGGTTTTTATTAGATAATACGTTAGATTAGGTAAAACTTATTGGTAGAACTGCACTTTCTGTAACTACAGAGTCTCAGAAGAAGGAAGAGCGAGGTTCAATTAAAGAGAGACCTACAATGTGCTACTCAATATAATACAAGTGCATATATGATTAAGAAAAAATAATAATAATAATAGAATTTGTCGGCAGATAAGAACCACTTGGCCCATCTAGTCTGCCCCTTTTTTTTTTTTATATTATTTTTTATCTCTAACCTTATTTGATCCTTATTTCTTTGTAAGGATATCCTTATGTCTATCCCATGCATGTTTAAATTGCTCTACTGTCTTAGCCTCTACCACCTCTGATGGGAGGCTATTCCACTTGTCCACTACCCTTTATGTGAAATAATTTTTCCGCAAATTTCCCCTGAACCTCCCCCCCTCCAGTCTCAGTGCATGTCCTCGTGTCCTATTGCTTCTCTTCATTTGGAGAATGTTTCCCTCCTGGACTTTGTTAAAACCCTTGATATATTTGAAAGTTTCTATCATGTCCCCCCTTTCCCTTCTCTGCTCCAAACTATACATATTGAGATTTCTTAGTCTTTCTGGGTATGTTTCGTGATGTAGGCCATGCACCATTTTAGTTGCCCTCCTTTGTACAGTTTCTAATGTATTAATATCCTTTTGAAGATATGGCCTCCAGAACTGAATACAGTATTCTAGATGAGGCCGTACCAATGACCTATACAGTGGCATTAATACTTCTTTCTTTCTGCTGCTGATTCCTCTCCCAATGCAGCCAAGCATCTGACTAGCCTTCCTCATTGCCTTGTTACATTGCTTACCTGCCTTTAAGTCATCTGAAATAGTGACTCCTAGATCCCTTTCCTCCTCAGTAGTTTCCAGTATAGTGCCATTAATACTGTATTTAGCTTTAGGATTTTTGAGACCCAAGTGCATGATTTTGCATTTTTTGGCATTAAACTGTAATTGCCAGACTCTTGACCATTCCTCTAGTCTACCTAGATCCTCAATCATTTGTTTTACCCCACCTGGTGTGTCTACCCTGTTGCATACCTTTGTGTCATCTGCAAAAAGGCATACTTTCCCTTTAATGCCATTTGCAATGTCACCAATAAAGATATTAAAAAGCACTGGTCCAAGTAAAGATCCCTGGGGTACTCCACAGGTAACATTTCCCTCCTGTGAATGCACTCCATTTACCACAACTCTCTGTTTTCTATCCTTCAACCAAGATTTTATCCATTCAATAATCCTAATATCCAATCCCAAACTTTCAAGTTTATTTAGCAGTCTGCGATGTGGAACTGTGTCAAAAGCCTTACTAAAGTCTAGATAAGCTATATCCATGGCTCCACCTTTATCCATCACTTTAGTCACACAATCAAAAAAGTCTATAAGATTTGTTTGACATGATCTCCCCCCAGTGAATCCATGCTGTTTGGGATCCAGTAAATTGCCGGATTTGATATAATCTACAACTCTTTCTTTTAAGAGTGTTTCCATCAATTTCCCTACTACTGATGTAAGACTCACTGGTCTGTAGTTGTTTGCCTCTTCCTTGCTTCCACTTTTGTGCAGTGGGACTACGTTTGCTCTTTTCCAGTCCCCTGGAATTACTCCTTTAGCTAATGACTGGTTGAATAATTCTGTCAATGGTGCTACCAGCACCTCTTTAAGTTCTTTTAGTATCCTTGGATGTATCCCATCTGGCCCCATAGATTTGTCCACTTTCAGCTTTGAGAGTTCTGTTAGGACCTTCTCCTCTGTAAATGTACTTGTTTCATTTTCCTGAATATCCCTGCAACTTAACTGTGGCCCCTTCCCCTCTCTTTCAGTAGTAAATACTGAGCAAAAATAATCATTAAGATGATCTGCTATTAAATTGTCTCCTTCAACAAGACTCCCAGTGTCCGTCTTTAGTTTTATAATTCCGCCTTTTGTTTTTCGCTTTTCGCTTATATACCTAAAAAAAGTTTTGCCTCCTTTACCCACTGACTGGGCCATTTTCTCCTCAGCTTGTGCCTTTGCACATCTCATAAGTCAATAATAACTTTCCTTTGCTCAGGTTAGATGAGGCAATTTATCACTGTGCCTGGCATGGTGGCATCAGACAGATGCAACCACACCAGCATGTGCTTTATCTGACCGGGTGACACAGGATGCGACCAGTCATATAGAGAGTGTAAGCAGTGAGAGGGAAGAGAAACTTCCCTCCGCTGCTGCTGTCAGCTGTGCCTCCCTACACTCTCCCCTACTGATTGTCGTGCTGCCGATCACTGCTGATCATGATCGGTCAGCACGGCAGGACTTCCCCTTCCAATGGCTGCAGACAATAGCAGCCGCTGGGTAAGTGTAATTTAACCCCCCCTCCCTTCCCCTCGTGTACCTGGAGGCTGTCCCGGCTTACAAATTGAAAGCTGCGATGATCGCGATGTTTCCGATGGTCGCGATGTTCTGATGGTCACAGCCGATGTTTGGGGAAAATTATTTATTTTTCAAATATAAAAAAATATATATATATATTTTTTTTACTAAAATGATCTCATACCCCTTTCACATTGCACTAAAAACCCGGTATCGACACGGCATATTGCCGTGTCGAAACGGGTCAGTGTGCGATGTGAAAGCTCCTTTACAGAATTAGCGGGTCACCTGACCCGGTAATTCAACCCGGTAAAAAAGAAGGGTTCTTACCGGGTTGATTACCGGGTCAGGTGCAGTGTGAATGGGAGCCGTTCCGATGCGACACGGCTCCCATTCACAGCATAGGGAGAGGCGGCGCAGGAGATGAGCTCATCTCCCAGCGCCACCTCCACCCCCGCCCCTGCTGCTGCTGCCCCCCCGCTGCTATGGCAACCGACCCGGTATATTGCCGTGTCGGAAAGCCAGCAGAGGAGCGCAAATGCCGGATCCCACCCGGTAAGGACACGTTTCTCTTACCGGGTAGGATCCGGCATTTGCGATCTGAATGCAGCATCAGATGATGTTAAAAACACATTCTTCATCTAATTGACTAATTTTAAAAAAAAATGACAATTTCTAAGCAGTTTTTAGAAAAAAAATTGCCAGTTAAGTGGTTAATAGTGCTACTGACTTGGATGACTTGGGGCCCTGCACTGACAAAATAGACATCCCCACTTTCACCACAATATATATATATATATATATATAGCATATTGTTAGGGTCTCCTGCCCTGTGCTGCCACGTCGTCATGGCAACCGGGAGACAAGTGCTAGTGGAGTAACCTGAGCGCAGCTGATACTCCGGTTCGGGTCTTTTGCTGTGCAGTGGTTATAGGCTCTGTGCACGGCAGGGGATCCGGTGCTGGTTTTTGTGCTCACAGTCTGTGAGGTCTGAGTGGGGCGTGGACAGCACCTGCTTTATAAGGCCTCTTTTCAGGGTAAGCAGATGCTGCTGACTCTTTGTTGGTTAGTCAGTTCATGAAAGTTAGCCAGTACTGTGTAGCTTTGTATTTGTTTGTTGCTTACTGCAAATAGGCCTGGGGATTTGGTATTACACCCTGCCAATCCAGACCTAGCAGTAAGACTGGAGTCAGTCGTTTAGCTTGCTGGGGTTCTGTTACTACTCTGTGAACCTAGCAAGTTTGCGGCTGTATTCTAAGACTTGCCTGTCTAATCCTGTCTCACTGTGCTAGGTGTCAGGGGTCAGTTTAGTGGCAGTAAGCTAAAACCTGTGCACTGCAAGTGAGAAATAGGATTGTGGAGACTCTCCTTGTGTCTATCATTCCATCTCTGACCAAGGAGTTTACTGCCACACCCGTTGGTAACCCTTTAGGGTTTTGCTGTTGCCCTTAGCAACAGCATTTCAGGTTCTCTACGTATTAAAACACAACATCTTGCTTTTTACATCTGAGCAGTTCTAATACAAGGGAGATACCCAGTTCCTTCGCCTCTGGGCTTCTCTGTTCACTTTGTGTGTATTTTGTTACCCTGTCACCTTCTGTGTACGTTATGTCATATTCCCCAGTTTGTCTGTGAGTCCATTTGTTTTGCATAACAGTTCAAACACCAGTACATTCCTGCAGACACTGGAGTGCATAACAGTTCTGACACCAGTACTTTCCTGCAGGCACTGGTGTGCATAACATATTCAGCAGCCTAATACTCCTGTTGAAATTTTGTGGGAATATGGAGCATACCCCTCAAAATACGTTGCAACAGGTGGTCGATCAGGTGCAGGTCCTGACTCGACAATTTAATGATTTGTCCATTAAAATGCACACCTCCCAGGCTGCTGGCGGATCTCCCGCAGCAGCAGCACCTGCAGGGGTTAAGGAGCCGAAAGTAAATCTCCCGGATCGTTTTTCTGGAGATCGCTCGCAGTTCTTTTGTTTCAAGGAGAGCTGCAAGCTATACTTCCGGCTTAGGCCTCAGTCTTCTGGGTCGGAGATTCAGCGGGTGGGCATAGTGATTTCCTTGCTACAAGGAGACCCACAGGTCTGGGCATATGGGTTGCAGCCTGACTGTCCGTCGCTTAAAAGTGTTGATGTTTTTTTTACGGCACTGGGCATGTTGTATGATGACCCTGACAAGACGGCCTCAGCTGAGGCTCAGATTTCGATCCTTAAGCAAGGGCGAAGGCCAGTTGAGGTTTACTGTACGGAGTTTCGGAGGTTGGCCCATGATACCCAGTGGAATGACCCAGCCCTGAGACACCAGTACCGAAGAGGTCTTTCTAACCAGATAAAGGACCAACTGGTACAATATCCCTTGCCTGATAGCTTGGATCAGCTCATGCAGTTATCCATCCGGGTGGATAGACGGCTGAGAGAGCGTAGGCTTGAAAGGGAGACTGAGATTTCCTTCCTTCCCAAGGGAACCTCAGACTCTGAGGAATTTTCTGAGGAGCCTATGCAGATTGGGGCTACCCGCCTCTCCTCGCGTGAGAAGACGCGGAGGAGACAGCAGGGGTTGTGTTTGTACTGTGGGAATAAAGGTCATGTGGTAGTATCATGCCCAGAAAAGCCGGAAAACTTCAGGGCCTGAGGGTGATGGGAAATATCCTGTCAGGCCAGAAGTCAGAATTTCCCAAGAAGACTTTTATCATTCCGGTGACCTTGAAGATCCTCGGTCAAACTGTCAAGACTGAGGCCTTTGTGGACAGTGGGGCCGACGGGGTTTTTATGGACCGCCAATTCGCCCTGAAACACTTTGTTCCCTTAGTACCCTTGGCATCGGAAATTGAGATTTGTGGGTTAAACGGGGAACCATTATCCCAAGGTAAAATTACCTCTTGCACTAGCCAGATTTCTTTGTTTATTGGAGCCACACACTCTGAAAAATTGTCCTTTTATGTGACTGTCTGTACTTTTGCCCCATTGGTGTTGGGGTTACCCTGGTTAAGGGCCCACAATCCTCAATTTGACTGGGTCTCTGGGGAGATTCTTAGTTGGGGTACTGATTGTTTCAGGAGTTGCTTGAGCCTTCCAGTCAGGCTCTCGCAGCTAAGTTTGCCAGGATTGCCAGGGTGTTATGCAGATTTTGCGGACGTGTTCTCCAAAAAAGTTGCAGAGGTACTACCTCCCCATCGCCCCTATGACTGTGCCATTGATTTGTTGCCAAATGCTAAGCTTCCCAAGAGCAGGTTGTACTCCCTGTCACGTCCTGAGACTCAGGCTATGGCAGAGTACATTCAGGAGAACTTGGCTAAGGGATTTATCAGACCTTCACAGTCTCCAGTTGGGTCGGGGTTCTTCTTCGTGGGTAAAAAGGACGGTTCGTTGCGACCCTGCATCGACTTCAGGGAATTGAACCGTATCACGATTAAAAACTCATACCCACTGCCTCTCATTTCGGTCTTGTTTGACCAGCTTCGTACTGCCACCATTTTTTCTAAGATTGACCTACGCGGTGCGTACAATCTAATCCGAATAAGAGAGGGGGATGAATGGAAGACTGCCTTTAATACCCACTCAGGGCATTATGAATATTTGGTGATGCCTTTTGGGCTCTGTAATGCCCCGGCAGTCTTCCAGGATTTCATGAATGATGTGCTCAGGGAATATTTGGATAGATTCTTAGTTGTATACTTAGATGACATCCTAATCTTCTCCCATTCCCTGGAGGAACATCGGAAGCATGTACGCTTAGTCCTCCAGAAACTCAGAGACCACCGGCTTGGGGCGAAGCTGGAGAAGTGCGAATTTGAAGTTCAGCAAATCGCATTTCTAGGATATATTATCTCCCCAGAAGGTTTCCAAATGGAGGGTTCCAAGGTACAGGCAGTCCTGGATTGGGTGCAGCCCACTAGTTTGAAGGCGCTTCAGCGTTTCCTGGGCTTTGCGAATTTTTATAGACGATTTATCGCTGGATTTTCGTCTATAGTGGCGCCCTTGGTGGCACTCACTAAGAAAGGGGCGGATGTTGCTCACTGGTCTTGTGAGGCTAAAGCGGCTTTTGCCCGTCTCAAAAGGGCATTTGTTTCGGCCAAGGTGCTGCGACACCCAGATCCAGAGCGTCCTTTTGTGGTGGAGGTGGATGCCTCTGAGATGGGTATTGGGGCAGTGCTTTCTCAGATGGGAGTGTCTGATAATCGCCTTCATCCCTGTGCTTACTTTTCCCGTAAATTTTCGCCTGCCGAGATGAATTATGACGTGGGTAACCGGGAATTGTTGGCTATTAAGGATGCACTGGAGGAGTGGAGACACTGGCTTGAGGGGGCTAAGTTTGTGGTCTCAATTCTCACTGACCATAAGAATCTGGCATATTTAGAGTCAGCGAAGCGTCTCAATGCCAGGCAGGCACGATGGGCTTTGTTTTTTGCTCGCTTTAATTTTTTGATAACATATCGCCCTGGGTCAAAAAACATCAAGGCTGATGCGCTCTCGCGGAGTTTTGCTCCAATCCAGGAGACCACCGAGGAGCCGTTGCCCATTGTTTCCCCATCATGTATTAAAGTGGGCATTACCCAGGACCTCTTATCATTAGTCCTTAGAGCACAGGAGCAGGCTCCTCCAGACCTTCCGGTAGGTCTTTTGTTTGTGCCTCCTAGGTTAAGACAGCGAGTGTTCCTGGAATTCCATGCCAAGAAGTCGGCAGGTCACCCGGGTATTGCCAGAACTCGGGAGTTGCTATCTAGGGCGGTGTGGTGGCCCTCGGTGGCTAAGGATGTGGATCAGTGGGTTCGGGCATGTGACATCTGTGCCCGAAATAAGACTCCTAGAGGGGTTCCTGTTGGCCCATTACATCCACTCTCTATCCCATCTAAGCCATGGACCCACATTTCAATGGATTTTGTGGTGGACTTGCCCAAATCCTCGGGGATGACAGCCATCTGGGTTGTCGTTGACAGGTTTTCGAAGATGGCGCACTTCGTTCCACTGGTTGGGCTGCCATCAGCCAGACGCCTGTCTGAATTATTTATGCTGCATGTTGTGCGTCTCCACGGGTTGCCACTTGATGTGGTCTCTGACCGCGGATCCCAGTTTGTGGCCAAATTCTGGAGGGCATTTTGTTCCGATCTCCAGATTTCTGTCAGCTTGTCGTCAGGCTACCATCCGCAGTCTAATGGGCAGACTGAAAGGGTGAACCAGTCCTTGGAGCAGTTCCTCAGGTGTTATGTCTCCAAGTGTCAGACTGACTGGGTTGCTCATCTGTCCATGGCGGAGTTTGCCTATAACAACGCGGCTCACTCTGCTACAGGGATCTCTCCCTTCCTTTGTGTGTATGGGCATCATCCTAAGGCCAATTCTTTTGACCCCCTGGACTCCACGCCTGGTGGTTCCTCTGTGGTTTCGGTCCTTAGAGGTATTTGGCGGAAAGTGAAGAAAGCCCTTGTGTCTGTGTCATTAGTGACCAAAAGGGTTTTTGATAAGCGGAAAAGACCCTGCAGCTTCAAATTAGGAGACTTCGTCTGGTTGTCTACCAAGAATTTGAAGTTGAGACAGCCATCTCATAAGTTAGGGCCCCGGTTCATCAGCCCTTATAAGATCACCAGGGTTATCAATCCGGTGGCATTTCAGTTAGATCTGCCCCGTTCTTTGGGTATCAATAAAACATTTCATTGTTCCCTTTTAAAACGGGCGATTAGTAATCCTTCTTCCAGTGGAAGACCTTCCCCTCTTCTGATACGTGGCCAGAGGGAGTTTGTTGTTGAAAGGATTCTTGACTCCAAGGTGGTTCGGGGTCGGCTGTCATTTTTGGTGCACTGGAAGGGGTATGGCCCGGAGGAGCGGTCGTGGGTGCGCAGTTGTGATCTTCATGCCCCCAGACTGATACGCTCTTTCTTCTCGCAGTTCCCAGATAAACCCGGTGGTAGGGGTTCTTTGACCCCTCGTCAGAGGGGGGGTACTGTTAGGGTCTCCTGCCCTGTGCTGCCACGTCGTCATGGCAACCGGGATACAAGTGCTAGTGGAGTAACCTGAGCGCAGCTGATACTCCGGTTCGGGTCTTTTGCTGTGCAGTGGTTATAGGCTCTGTGCACGGCAGGGGATCCGGTGCTGGTTTTTGTGCTCACAGTCTGTGAGGTCTGAGTGGGGCGTGGACAGCACCTGCTTTATAAGGCCTCTTTTCAGGGTAAGCAGATGCTGCTGAATCTTTGTTGGTTAGTCAGTTCATGAAAGTTAGCCAGTACTGTGTAGCTTTGTATTTGTTTGTTGCTTACTGCAAATAGGCCTGGGGATTTGGTATTACACTCTGCCAATCCAGACCTAGCAGTAAGACTGGAGTCAGTCGTTTAGCTTGCTGGGGTTCTGTTACTACTCTGTGAACCTAGCAAGTTTGCGGCTGTATTCTAAGACTTGCCTGTCTAATCCTGTCTCACTGTGCTAGGTGTCAGGGGTCAGTTTAGTGGCAGTAAGCTAAAACCTGTGCACTGCAAGTGAGAAATAGGATTGTGGAGACTCTCCTTGTGTCTATCATTCCATCTCTGACCAAGGAGTTTACTGCCACACCCGTTGGTAACCCTTTAGGGTTTTGCTGTTGCCCTTAGCAACAGCATTTCAGGTTCTCTACGTATTAAAACACAACATCTTGCTTTTTACATCTGAGCAGTTCTAATACAAGGGAGATACCCAGTTCCTTCGCCTCTGGGCTTCTCTGTTCACTTTGTGTGTATTTTGTTACCCTATCACCTTCTGTGTACGTTATGTCATATTCCCCAGTTTGTCTGTGAGTCCATTTGTTTTGCATAACAGTTCAAACACCAGTACATTCCTGCAGACACTGGAGTGCATAACAGTTCTGACACCAGTACTTTCCTGCAGGCACTGGTGTGCATAACACATATAGGTGGGTGGTCTTCTGTATGCCGAATGTCGGGATACCGGCGCACAGTATACCGGCGCCGGAATCCCGACACCCGGCATACCGACAACTATTCTCCCTCGTAGGGGTCTACGACCCCCCTGGAGGGAGAATAAAATAGTGTGGCGCGTGTACCGCGCCACCGTGCCCGCAGCGTGGCAAGCGTAGCGAGCCCGCAAGGGGCTCCTTTGCGCTCGCCACGCTGTCGGTATGCCGGCGGTCGGGCTCCCGGTGCCGGTATGCTGCTCGCCGGGAGCCCGAGCGCCGGCATACCGTACGACACCCCATATAGGTTTAGTGGCACTCCAATTATATAATGGACACTTAGGCAGCATAATGTGGCGTATCGATGCCTTTACTCCATCAAGGAATTTTCATCAGATATATATACTGTATATTAAATAGTGTGCTTTTTTGGTTTGGTAATAAATATGAATAATGCCCTTAGAGTCTAGATTTAAAGTAAAAATTAGTTTTATAGCAAAACCTGGATTTGCTTTAAAAATATTGCTGCACTGAATCTAACAGCTACTCCATTGCAATGTCACCAATGCTACGTCCCGCAAGCTCTTACATATCACTGTTTACCCTCCCCCTCTCTCACCCTTGCATTCCCCTTTCTTTAACGTCCTAGAGGATGCTGGGGTCCATTTTAGTACTATGGGGGTATAGACGGTTCCGCAGGAGCCTTCGGCACTTTAAGACTTTTTAAGACAGTGTGAACTGGCTCCTCCCTCTAGGCCCCTCCTCCAGACCCCAGTTGAGAAAATGTGCCCAGGAGACTGGATGCACACTAGTGGAGCTCTACAGAGTTCTGCTATAAAATACTTTGTTAGGTTTTTTATTTTACAGGGAAGCTGCTGGCAACAACTTCCCTGCTTCGTGGGACTTAGGGGGGGGGGAGTAGGAACCAACTTCTCCATTAGTTTAATGGCTCTGCTTCCGCTGACAGGACACCATTAGCTCCTGTAGGGTACTGAACACAGACCTTGCCTGGCTGCTGCTCACTCCCACAGCACTGCCGCCATCCCCTAACAGAGCCAGAAGTCAGAAGGCTGGTGAGTATTCACCGGAGACCTGCAGAAAGGGGTTCTCAGGTCATCATTGCGGCATTAAGGTACCAGCGCAGCGTGAGACGCTGCGCACAAGCATGTCTCTCAGCACAGGGTGCAGAGCGCACAGGGAATGGGGCGCGCTCAGGGGGACATGTTGAAATCCTTACTCTCACTGGCATAACAGTACACACATGGAGGCTGCTGGTGTACATACCCCTGCCAGTATAAATATTGTATTTACTGCGGCTGAACCGCGCCATTACAGGGGGCGGGGCTTCTCCTCAGACTTGCTAGTAACACTCAATTGGCGCCATTTTTTTTCCTCACAGAGCCGCCGGAGCGCTGATCCTGGACGCTGCTTCTCCTCACATCGCTGATACAAGTACCATGGTGTTATAGAAGGGGAAGGGAGCACATAGTGTGTTGAGGTCTGCAGACCATACTTGCCTACTTTTGAAAAAGCATTTCAGGGAGATTGTGAAAGTAATAGCTATCAGCGCGGGCGCGTACTGCTACATCGTAGAAGCGTGTCATGTAAATGACTTACATCCAAACGTAAATGAGCCCCGAAGTTAGTAAGATCTATTTGTTGAAGAAAAGACACTGATATTTTGCAGGATTTGTTTGTGTATTGTGTTTTACAAGAGATTCTATATACTGTAAGTGGCCATAGGGATCCATTGTGCCTTATAACCAATGCAGGGAAATGACACTAATGATCCCATTTGAATGTATGTAGCTCTGATTTATTTTTCCCCCAAGAAAGTAATAGCTGCATAATGGGGGTACGGTGCAATGAGGGAGATTGCTGGACTTTTCAGGGAGTGAGGGAGATTGCTGCTATTTCAGGGAGTCTCCTGCAGAATGAGGGAGGGTAGGCAACTATGCTGCAGACTTCATATTGGATAAAAGCGCTGTGGTTGTATATATATATATATATATATATATATATATATTTATTGTATGCAATACATATAGGGCGCGTGGTGTGGACTGGCAATTCCCTCTGGGTCTCTCTGACAGACATTAGGGTAGATCTGTCCCCAGTAACTCCCCTGTGTATGAGTGGTGTGACTGTACACGTGTGTACCATGTCTAGAGAAAGTTCTTCCCCAGAGAAACCCATTTTGGAGGCACAAGAGTGTTCTGAGCCTGTGTGGGTGAGAAAGTTGCAGAGTAATATGTCTAAACTAGCAAAGAAATTCTCTGAGTCTGAACAACAAAGCATTGGAGACAGTCTGTTTGCGGATTCATCCACGTCGTCCACTCGGGTTCCCTCCAGTTCCCAGAAAAGGTCTCTGGCTCAAGTTATGCAAAGGGACACTGACACAGATTCCGACACTGAGGTCGACACTGGGGATTTGAGGGGGGTAGACCCCAAACTGGCTAAGAGCATTCAATGTATGATAGTCGCTATAAAAGAGGTGTTGGAATTTCCTGACACAACACCTGCACCTGAGGAAAAAGATTATTTTACATTTAAATAAAAAACAGGTGGTGACTTTTCCTCCGTCTAAGAACTTAAATGCATTCTTTGAGGAATCCTGGGCTAACCCGGAAAATAAGTTTGCTTTTCCTAGAAGGTTGCGGGTAGCATACCCTTTCCCTGAAGAGGACAGGCACAGGGCCGGCTCTAGGCATGTTCGAATAGAGCGGCCGCGCAGGGCGCCACCCTTAAGGGGCGCCGCGCGCTGGTGCCGCCATATTCGAACATGGAGCCGGCCCTGCTCTGCAGCATCGTGTGTGTGACTTGTCTTGAGTCCGCTATACGCGCTGAGCAGCGCCGGTGTCTAACACGTCAGACGCCGGCGCCGCACAGCGCACTCAAGCGCCTTGGACTTTGAGGCTTCCTGGCCGCCCGCCCGCCCGCCAGCACCCTCGCACCCAGACCCGCACCATGGACCTGCACTGCCGCACCCGGACAGCAGCACTCCTCTCCCTCCAACGCCGCAGGTATTTGGGGAGGGGGGGGGGGGCTAAGTGAATAATTTATGGATGGCACTGTGGGGGCATTTATCTGGCACTGTGGGGGCATTTATCTGGCACTGGGGACATTTATCTGGCACTGTGGCACTGGGGGCATTTATCTGGCACTGGGGGCATTTATCTGGCACTGTGGCACTGGGGGAATTTATCTGGCACTGGGGGCATTTATCTGACACTGTGGGGACATTTATCTGCACTGTGGCACTGGGGGCATTTATCTGGCACTGTGGGGACATTTATCTGGCACTGTGGGCATTTATCTGGCACTGTGGGGACATTTATCTGGCACTGTGGGCATTTATCTGGCACTGTGGGGACATTTATCTGGCACTGTGGGGACATTTATCTGGCACTGTGGGGACATTTATCTGGCACTGGGGGCATTTATCTGGCACTGTGGGGGCATTTATCTAGCACTGTGGGGGCTTTTCTGTATCTACATATCTGGCACTGTGTGGCCATTTATGTATCTGGCATTGCTGGGGGGCATGGCATGTGTTGCTGGCACTGCTGGGGGGCATGTCATGTGTTGCTGGCACTGCTGGGGGGCATGTCATGTGTAGCTGGCACTGCTGGGGGGCATGTCATGTGTAGCTGGCACTGCTGGGGGGCATGTCATGTGTAGCTGGCACTGCTGGGGGGCATGTCATGTGTAGCTGGCACGGCTGGGGAGCATATCATTTAGTGTTCCCGCTAGGCGTCTGTGACTAGGCAATGTGTCTAACGTGCTCTGCCTGGCGCAAAGTGTCTAACGTGCTCTGCCTGGCGCAAAGTGTCTAACGTGCTATGCCTGGCGCAAAGTGTCTAACGTGCTCTGCCTGGCGCAAAGTGTCTAACGTGCTCTGCCTGGCGCAAAGTGTCTAATGTACTCTGCCTGGCGCAAAGTGTCTAACATGCTCTGCCTGGCGCAAAGTGTCTAACGTGCTCTACCTGGCGCAAAGTGTCTAGGAGGTTCTACCTGGTGCAGTGTGTATTAACTGCACTACTGTGTGGTGTAATGCGAATTGCCACTATTATGTGGCCACGCACCTTCCCCACGAAGCAACGCCTCTAAATTTTTGCTGCGCGCCTTTGGCGCGCCCTGTCCATGCATTACCATGTAGGTAGATGAGCACCAAGCATTACAGTATGTACATCATTTTGCCCTCCTAACTTAAAAATGTGCCCTCCCTGCCCTAAAAAAGTGAACACTATCGTGTAGCTGGCACTGCTGGGGGGCATATTGTGTGTAGCTGGCACTGCTGGGGGGCATATCAGGTCTATCTGGCACTGCACATTATGTGTATCTGGCACTATACTGGAGACATTGTGTGTAAGGAACACTACTGTGGCTGTTATGTGTAAGGCTGCTAATTGTGTGCGTAGAGGGGGGGTGAAAACATTTTCATTTATAGTCTAATAATATGAAGTTGTGAGGCCACGCCCACTTTCCAAGAGGCCACGCCCACTTTTCATGGAGCGTGCGCATAGTCGGGGGGGGGGGGGGGGGCGCTTTTACATATTTTCGCTCAGGGTGCTAGTAGGCATGGAGCCGGCCCTGGACAGGCGTAACTGGGAGTCGCCACCAATGGTAGACACCTCAGTCTCTAGGTTGTCAAAGAAAATCATTTTACCTGCTCCAGGGTCAGCTTCGTTAAAAGAACCTGCTGACCGCAAATCAGAGACGACTTTAAAGTCCATCTATGTTGCTACGGGGACGTTACTCAGGCCCACAACTGCTTCTGCGTGGGTAGGTAATGCAGTGGAAAAGTGGGCAGACAACTTGATTGTTAATATTGACACGGTTGATAAAGATGATATGCTTCTAATTCTAGGTCATATCAAAGATTCTGCAGGTTACTTAGTGGAGGCTATGAAGGACTTTGGCTTACTGGGCTCCAGGGCCTCTGCTATGGCGATTTCAGCCCGCAGAGCACTCTGGATCCGCCAATGGAATGCTGACGCAGAATCCAAAAGAAATATTGAGGCGCTCCCCTGCAACGGTGAGGCCCTCTTTGGTGAGAAGCTGGATGCCATGATATCAACTACTACATCTGGCAAGTCACCATTTCTGCCGTCGGCAGCTGCACCGGCTAAAAAAGTATATCATTCTCATACTATGTAGTCCTTTCGGCCCAACAAGTACAAAAAGGCTAAGAGTACCCCTTTTTTTCACAGGAAAAGGGAGAGAAAGAGGTAGAAAACCTACAACACCGTCAGGAGCAGAAGTCAGCAACTACTTCTGCAAAAGCCACAGCATGACGCTGGGGCTCCCCTGCGGGAGTGCGATCGGGTATGGGCACGCCTACTATTTTTCAGCCAGGTCTGGGTTCACTCAGATCTGGAACCTTGGATACTACAGATAGTATCCCAAAGTTACAGGTTGGAATTTCAAGACCTTCCCCCATGCCGATTTTTCAAATCAGCCTTACCAGTTTCTGCTCAGGACAGCGCAAATGTCCTGAACGCAATACACAAATTATGTCAAGACAAAGTAATTGCCTTGGTTCCTGCCGAACAAAAGAAACAAGGATTTTATTCAAGCCTGTTTGTGGTTCCGAAGCCGGACGGCTCGGTCAGACCGGTTTTAAACCTAAAATCTCTGAATCTGTGTTTGAAAAGGTTCAAATTCAAGATGGAGTACTTGAGAGCGGGGATTTTCAGCTTGGAAGAAAAGGATTTCTACTGGTGGAAAAGGCTCAAGAGATCCAGAGCACGGTCAAAAATTTTTGAGACCACGAAGAGTGTCAATTCATCAGTGCATTTGCCTGCTGGGGAAAATGGTAGCAGCTTATGAGGCGCTACAATATGGCCGATTCCACACCAGGGTTTTCCAGTGGGACCTACTGGACAAGTGGTCCAGGTCGCATCTCCACATGCATCACAGGATAATCTTGTCAGCGAAAGCCAGAATTTCACTCCTGTGGTGGCTACAAATTTCTCACCTCCTGGAGGGACGCAGGTTCGAGATTCAGGCCTGGATCCTGGTGACCACGGATGTAAGTCTCCGAGGATGGGGAGCAGTCACACAAGGCGAAAGCTTCCAAGGAAGATGGTCAAGTCAAGAAACTCTCCTTCACATAAACATTCTGGAGTTGAGAGCTGTGTACAACAGTCTTCATCAAGCGGCACACCTTCTTCAAGGTCGTCCCATACAGATCCAATCGGACAATGTAACGGCAGTAGCTTACATAAACCGTCAAGGCAAAACAAAGAGCAGAGCGGCAATGGCAGAAGTGATAAAGATACTCCTCTGGGCAGAAAGGCATGCAAAAACTCTGTCAGCGATTTTCATTCTGGGAGTGGACAACTGGGAAGCAGACTTCCTTAGCAGACACAATATCCATCCAGGAGATTGGGGCCTCCACCCAGAAGTCTTTGCGGAAGTTAGAGATGAGCGGGTTCGGTTCCTCGGAATCCGAACCCCCCCGAACTTCAGCCTTTTTACACGGGTCCGAGGCAGACTCGGATCTTCCCGCCTTGCTCGGCTAACCCGAGCGCGCCCGAACATCATCATCCCGCTGTCGGATTCTCGCGAGGCTCGTATTCTATCGCGAGACTCGGATTCTATATAAGGAGCCGCGCGTCGCCGCCATTTTCACACGTGCATTGAGATTGATAGGGAGAGGACGTGGCTGGCGTCCTCTCCGTTAGAATAGATAGAGACACTTGAGTTGATTACTTAGTAATTTTGGGGAGCATTAGGAGTACTCAGAGTGCAGAGTTTTGCTGATAGTTAGTTACTAGTGACTGACCACCACCAGTTTTATTTATTATTTAATATAATCCGTTCTCTGCCTGAAAAAAAACGATACACAGTCACATACCATATCTATGCTCAGCCTCAGCGTGCTGCATGATAATATCATCTATGTATATCTGACTGTGCTGAGTGCTCACTGCTCACACAGCTGAATTGTGGGGGAGACTGGGGTGCAGTTATAGCAGGAGTACAGTGCACACTTTTGCTGCCAGTTTGACTGACCAGTGACCACCAGTATATTGTCTGCCTGAAAAAGTTAAACACTCCTGTGGTGTTTTTTTTTTTTTATTCTATAAACGCATTCTGCTGACAGTGTCCAGCAGGTCCGTCATTCATTATATTATATAAATATTTACCTGCAGTAGTGTTATATTTTTTTTTGTTCATCTCTATCATCTTTATCATCTCTATATTAGCAGACGCAGTACGGTAGTCCACGGCTGTGGCTACCTCTGTGTCGTCAGTGCTCGTCCATAATTGTATACCTACCTGTGGTGGGGTTTTTTTTTCTATCTTCTTCATACTAGTAGTTTAGGAGTCTGCTGACAGTGTCCAGCAGGTCCGTCATTATATTATATATACCTGCAGTAGTGATATATATATATATTTTATATCATTATCATCTCTATACTAGCAGACGCAGTACGGTAGTCCACGGCTGTAGCTACCTCTGTGTCATCAGTGCTCGTCCATAATTGTATACCTACCAGTGGTGGGGTTTTTTTTTCTATCTTCTTCATACTAGTAGTTTAGGAGTCTGCTGACAGTGTCCAGCAGGTCCGTCATTATATTATATATACCTGCAGTAGTGATATATATATATTTTTTATATCATTATCATCTCTATACTAGCAGACGCAGTACGGTAGTCCACGGCTGTGGCTACCTCTGTGTCGTCAGTGCTCGTCCATAATTGTATACCTACCTGTGGTGGGGTTTTTTTTTCTATCTTCTTCATACTAGTAGTTTAGGAGTCTGCTGACGGTGTCCAGCAGGTCCGTCATTATATTATATATACCTGCAGTAGTGATATATATATATTTTTTATATCATTATCATCTCTATACTAGCAGACGCAGTATGGTAGTCCACGGCTGTGGCTACCTCTGTGTCATCAGTGCTCGTCCATAATTGTATACCTACCTGTGGTGGGTTTTTTTTTTCTATCTTCTTCATACTAGTAGTTTAGGAGTCTGCTGACAGTGTCCAGCAGGTCCGTCATTATATTATATATACCTGCAGTAGTGATATATATATATTTTTTATATCATTATCATCTCTATACTAGCAGACGCAGTACGGTAGTCCACGGCTGTAGCTACCTCTGTGTCGTCAGTGCTCATCCATAATTGTATACCTACCTGTGGTGGGGTTTTTTTTTCTATCTTCTTCATACTAGTAGTTTAGGAGTCTGCTGACAGTGTCCAGCAGGTCCGTCATTATATTATATATACCTGCAGTAGTAATATATATATATTTTTTATATCATTATCATCTCTATACTAGCAGACGCAGTACGGTAGTCCACGGCTGTAGCTACCTCTGTGTCGTCAGTGCTCGTCCATAATTGTATACCTACCTGTGGTGGTTTTTTTTTTTCTATCTTCTTCATACTAGTAGTTTAGGAGTCTGCTGACAGTGTCCAGCAGGTCCGTCATTATATTATATATACCTGCAGTAGTGAAATATATATATATTTTTTATATCATTATCATCTCTATACTAGCAGACGCAGTACGGTAGTCATCGGCTGTAGCTACCTCTGTGTCGTCAGTCACTCGTCATCCATAAGTATACTAGTATCCATCCATCTCCATTGTTTACCTGAGGTGCCTTTTAGTTGTGCCTATTAAAATATGGAGAACAAAAATGTTGAGGTTCCAAAAATAGGGAAAGATCAAGATCCACTTCCACCTCGTGCTGAAGCTGCTGCCACTAGTCATGGCCGAGACGATGAAATTCCATCAACGTCGTCTGCCAAGGCCGATGCCCAATGTCATAGTACAGAGCATGTAAAATCCAAAACACAAAATATCAGTAAAAAAAGGACTCAAAAATCTAAAATAAAATCGTCGGAGGAGAAGCGTAAACTTGCCAATATGCCATTTACCACACGGAGTGGCAAGGAACGGCTGAGGCCCTGGCCTATGTTCATGGCTAGTGGTTCAGCTTCACATGAGGATGGAAGCACTCAGCCTCTCGCTAGAAAAATGAAAAGACTTAAGCTGGCAAAAGCACAGCAAAGAACTGTGCGTTCTTCGAAATCACAAATCCACAAGGAGAGTCCAATTGTGTCGGTTGCGATGACTGACCTTCCCAACACTGGACATGAAGAGCATGCGCCTTCCACCATTTGCACGCCCCCTGCAAGTGCTGTAAGGAGCACCCGCAGTCCAGTTCCTGATAGTCAGATTGAAGATGTCAGTGTTGAAGTACACCAGGATGAGGAGGATATGGGTGTTGCTGGCGCTGGGGAGGAAATTGACAAGGAGGATTCTGATGGTGAGGTGGTTTGTTTAAGTCAGGCACCCGGGGAGACACCTGTTGTCCGTGGGAGGAATATGGCCATTGACATGCCTGGTGAAAATACCAAAAAAATCAGCTCTTCGGTGTGGAAGTATTTCAACAGAAATGCGGACAACAGGTGTCAAGCCGTGTGTTGCCTTTGTCAAGCTGTAATAAGTAGGGGTAAGGACGTTAACCACCTCGGAACATCCTCCCTTATACGTCACCTGCAGCGCATTCATCATAAGTCAGTGACAAGTTCAAAAACTTTGGGCAACAGCGGAAGCAGTCCACTGACCAGTAAATCCCATCCTCTTGTAACCAAGCTCACGCAAACCCCCCCACCAACTCCCTCAGTGTCAATTTCCTCCTTCCCCAGGAATGCCAATAGTCCTGCAGGCCATGTCACTGGCAATTCTGACGAGTCCTCTCCTGCCTGGGATTCCTCCGATGCATCCTTGAGTGTAACGCCTACTGCTGCTGGCGCTGCTGTTGTTGCTGCTGGGAGTCGATGGTCATCCCAGAGGGGAAGTCGTAAGACCACTTTTACTACTTCCACCAAGCAATTTACTGTCCAACAGTCCTTTGCGAGGAAGATTAAATATCACAGCAGTCATCCTGCTGCAAAGCGGATAACTGAGGCCTTGGCATCCTGGGCGGTGAGAAACGTGGTTCCGGTATCCATCATTACTGCTGAGCCAACTATAGACTTGATTGAGGTACTGTGTCCCCGGTACCAAATACCATCTAGGTTCCATTTCTCTAGGCAGGCGATACCGAAAATGTACACAGACCTCAGAAAAAGACTCACCAGTGTCCTAAAAAATGCAGTTGTACCCAATGTCCACTTAACCACGGACATGTGGACAAGTGGAGCAGGGCAGACTCAGAACTATATGACTGTGACAGCCCACTGGGTAGATGTATTGACTCCCGCCGCAAGAACAGCAGCGCCGGCACCAGTAGCAGCATCTCGCAAACGCCAACTCTTTCCTAGGCAGGCTACGCTTTGTATCACCGCTTTCCAGAATACGCACACAGCTAAAAACCTCTTACGGCAACTGAGGAAGATCATCGCAGAATGGCTTACCCCAATTGGACTCTCCTGTGGATTTGTGGCATCGGACAACGCCAGCAATATTGTGTGTGCATTAAATATGGGCAAATTCCAGCACGTCCCATGTTTTGCACATACCTTGAATTTGGTGGTGCAGAATAATTTAAAAAAACGAGAGGGGCGTGCAAGAGATGCTGTCGGTGGCCAGAAGAATTGCGGGACACTTTCGGCGTACAGGCACCACGTACAGAAGACTGGAGCAACACCAAAAACGCCTGAACCTGCCCTGCCATCATCTGAAGCAAGAAGTGGTAACGAGGTGGAATTCAACCCTCTATATGCTTCAGAGGTTGGAGGAGCAGCAAAAGGCCATTCAAGCCTATACAACTGAGCACGATATAGGAGGTGGAATGCACCTGTCTCAAGCGCAGTGGAGAATGATTTCAACGTTGTGCAAGGTTCTGCAACCTTTTGAACTTGCCACACGTGAAGTCAGTTCAGACACTGCCAGCCTGAGTCAGGTCATTCCCCTCATCAGGCTTTTGCAGAAGAAGCTGGAGACATTGAAGGAGGAGCTAATACAGAGCGATTCCGCTAGGCATGTGGGACTTGTGGATGGAGCCCTTAATTCGCTTAACAAGGATTCACGGGTGGTCAATCTGTTGAAATCAGAGCACTACATTTTGGCCACCGTGCTCGATCCTAGATTTAAAACCTACGTTGTATCTCTCTTTCTGGCAGACACAAGTCTGCAGGGGTTCAAAGAACTGCTGGTGAGAAAATTGTCAAGTCAAGCGGAACGCGACCTGTCAACATCTCATCCTTCACATTCTCCCGCAACTGGGGGTGCGAGGAAAAGGCTCAGAATTCCGAGCCCACCCGCTGGCGGTGATGCAGGGCAGTCTGGAGCGACTGCTGATGCTGACATCTGGTCCGGACTGAAGGACCTGACAACGATTACGGACATGTCGTCTTCTGTCACTGCATATGATTCTCTCATAATTGAAAGAATGGTGGAGGATTATATGAGTGACCGCATCCAAGTAGGCACGTCAGACAGTCCGTACGTATACTGGCAGGAAAAAGAGGCAATTTGGAGGCCCTTGCACAAACTGGCTTTATTCTACCTAAGTTGCCCTCCCACAAGTGTGTACTCCGAAAGAGTGTTTAGTGCCGCCGCTCACCTTGTCAGCAATCGGCGTACGAGGTTACTTCCAGAAAATGTGGAGAAGATGATGTTCATTAAAATGAATTATAATCAATTCCTCCGTGGAGACATTCACCAGCAGCAATTGCCTCCACAAAGTACACAGGGAGCTGTGATGATGGATTCCAGTGGGGACGAATTGATAATCTGTGAGGAGGGGGATGTACACGGTGATGAATCGGAGGATGATGATGAGGTGGACATCTTGCCTCTGTAGAGCCAGTTTGTGCAAGGAGAGATTAATTGCTTCTTTTTTGGTGGGGGTCCAAACCAACCCGTCATTTCAGTCACAGTCATGTGGCAGACCCTGTCACTGAAATGATGGGTTGGTTAAAGTGTGCATGTCCTGTTTATACAACATAAGGGTGGGTGGGAGGGCCCAAGGACAATTCCATCTTGCACCTCTTTTTTCTTTCATTTTTCTTTGCGTCATGTGCTGTTTGGGGAGTGTTTTTTGGAAGGGCCATCCTGCGTGACACTGCAGTGCCACTCCTAGATGGGCCAGGTGTTTGTGTCGGCCACTAGGGTCACTTATCTTAGTCACACAGCTACCTCATTGCGCCTCATTTTTTTCTTCTTTGCGTCATGTGCTGTTTGGGGAGTATTTTTTGGAAGGGCCATCCGGCCTGACACTGCAGTGCCACTCCTAGATGGGCCAGGTGTTTGTGTCGGCCACTAGGGTCGCTTAGCTTACTCACACAGCTACCTCATTGCGCCTCTTTTTTTCTTTGCGTCATGTGCTGTTTGGGGAGTGTTTTTTGGAAGGGCCATCCTGCGTGACACTGCAGTGCCACTCCTAGATGGGCCAGGTGTTTGTGTCGGCCACTAGGGTCGCTTATCTTAGTCACACAGCTACCTCATTGCGCCTCTTTTTTTTCTTCTTTGCGTCATGTGCTGTTTGGGGAGTATTTTTTGGAAGGGCCATCCGGCCTGACACTGCAGTGCCACTCCTAGATGGGCCAGGTGTTTGTGTCGGCCACTAGGGTCGCTTAGCTTACTCACACAGCTACCTCATTGCGCCTCTTTTTTTCTTTGCGTCATGTGCTGTTTGGGGAGTGTTTTTTGGAAGGGCCATCCTGCGTGACACTACAGTGCCACTCCTAGATGGGCCAGGTGTTTGTGTCGGCCACTAGGGTCGCTTAGCTTACTCACACAGCTACCTCATTGCGTCTCTTTTTTTCTTTGCGTCATGTGCTGTTTGGGGAGTGTTTTTTGGAAGGGCCATCCTGCGTGACACTGCAGTGCCACTCCTAGATGGGCCAGGTGTTTGTGTCGGCCACTAGGGTCGCTGAGCTTAGTCACACAGCTACCTCATTGCGCCTCTTTTTTTCTTTGCGTCATGTGCTGTTTGGGGAGTGTTTTTTGGAAGGGCCATCCTGCGTGACACTGCAGTGCCACTACGAGATGGGCCAGGTGTTTGTGTCGGCCACTTGGGTCGCTGAGCTTAGTCATCCAGCGACCTCGGTGCAAATTTTAGGACTAAAAATAATATTGTGAGGTGTGAGGTGTTCAGAATAGACAGAAAATTAGTGGAAATTATGGTTATTGAGGTTAATAATACTTTGGGATCAAAATTACCCCCAAATTCTATGATTTAAGCTGTTTTTTTAGGTTTTTTTGAAAAAAACACCCGAATCCGACAAAAAAAATTCGGTGAGGTTTTGCCAAAACGCGTTCGAACCCAAAACACGGCCACGGACCCGAACCCAAAACCAAAGCACAAAACCCGAAAAATTTCCGGTGCACATCTCTAGCGGAAGTGGCAAGTCACTGGGGTGTTCCTCAAGTGGATATGATGGCATCACGCCTCAACAAGAAGCTTCAGAAATATTGTTCCAGGTCAAGAGACCCACAAGCAATAGCAGTAGATGCACTGGTGACCCAGTGGGTGTTTCAGTCGGTGTATCTATTCCCTCCACTTCCGCTTATTCCAAAAGTTCTCAAGATCATCAGAAGAACAGTAGTTTGAGCATTCTTCATTGCTCCAGACTGGCCAAGGAGGGCGCTTGGTATCCAGATCTTCAAGAGTTACTACTGGAAGATCCTCAGCCTCTTCCTCTTCACGAGGACCTGCTTCAGCAGGGGCCGTTAGTTTATCAGGACTTACCGTGGCTGCGTTTGACGGCATGGCTGTTGAGCGCCAGATCCTAGCCCATAAGGGTATTCCCACTGAAGTCATTCCCACACTTATTCTGGCCAGGAAAGGGGTAACGTCAAAACATTACCATCGTATTTGGAGAAAATATGTATCTTGGTGTGAATCCAAGAAGTCTCCTGCGATGGAGTTTCAATTAGGACGACTTCTCCTATTTCTACAGGCTGGTGTGGATGCTGGATTGAGATTAGGGTCTATTAAGGTCCAAATTTCGGTTTAGTCCGTTTTCTTTCAGAAACAGTTGGCTTCCCTTCCTGAGGTCCAGACGTTCATGAAGGTGGATCTGTGCATCCAACCTCCATTTGTGCCTCCTGCGGCACCATGGGATTTTAATGTGGTGTTGCAGTTCCTTAAATCAGATTGATTTGAGCCTCTGCAAGAGGTGGAGTTAAAGTTTCTCACTTGGAAAGTGGTCATGCATTTGGCCTTGGCTTCAGGTAGACGAGTGTCTGAGTTAGGAGCTCTGTCACACAAGAGTTCTTATTTAATATTTCATGAAGATAGGGCTGAACTGAGAAATCGTCAGCACTTTCTTCCAAAGGTTGTGTCTTCTTTTCATATCAACCAACCAGTGGTGGTACCAGTGGCTTCTGACACCTCAGCTGTTTCAAAGTCCTTGGATGTCGTCAGAGCGTTGAGGACTTATGTTGCTAGAATGGCTAGGATAAGGAAAACAGAATCTTTCTTTGTCCTTTATGACCCCAACAACATTGGGTGTCCAGCGTCTAAGCAAACTATTGCACGCTGGATCAGGGGTACCATTCAGCACGCTCATTCCACGGCAAGATTACCGTTACCAACTTCGCTAAAAGCCCACTCTACAAGGAAAGTGGGTTCGTCTTGGGCGGCTGCCTGGGGTGTCTCGGTATTGCAGTTTTGCCGAGCAGCTACTTGGTCAGGTGCAAACACATTTGCTAAATTTTATAAGTTTGACACCTTGGCTACTGACGACCTTCAGTTTGGTCAGTCAGTTCTGCAGGAACATTATTGCTTTCCCGCCTGTACTGGGAGCTTTGGTACATCCCCATGGTACTAAAATGGACCCCAGCATCCTCTAGGACGTAAGAGAAAATAGGATTTTAATTACCTGCCGGTAAATCCTTTTCTTGTAGTCTGTAGAGGATGCTGGGCGCCCGCCCAGTGCTCATTTTTCTTGCTGATTACGTTTTCTCTTTTTTGCACAGTTTTCGTGTGCCCAGATGTTAACAGCTGCTGCTGTTGCGTTATGCATGCTGGTTGGCATGAGTTATGTTAAAGGCCATGTTGGCCGGCATGTTTTTTGTGTATGGTGTGAGCTGGTGTGAATCTCGCCACAAGTTTAATAATTATTCCTCTCTCAAAAATGTCCGTGTCCTCAGGCACAGTTCCTATACATAGAGGGAGGAGCCAGTTCACACTGTTAAAAAGTCTTAAAGTGCCGAAGGCTCCTGCGTAACCGTCTATACCCCCATGGTACTAAAATGGACCCCAGCATCCTCTATGGACTATGAGAAAAGGATTTACCGGCAGGTAATTAAAATCCTATTTTTCCCTCCTTTCTCAGGTACCTCTTGCTTTTCTTTTTTTTTTTAACAAATATCCATTTTCCTTCCACTATTTTCTCATTTCCCCAGTAAAACAAGGATGAATTCAGGTTTACGTTTACTATAAATGTAATCTTATACTGTACTGATAGGAAGAGAATCACTGCAGTCCTTCATATTTGTGTATTGTATTTATTCATGTAGCACTTTCTTGGCACTTTTATTCCATTGCATTTGAACTGCTACAATATAAATATATATTTCCTTAAAAAATAAAATGACATATATGCAGTATACTAGGAGGCTGAGCCGCAGCCGGTGCCGCCGTGCTTCAACTGCTAATAAAACCTGTTCCCTATTTTCCCAAGGTATTTATTCTTTTATCAAAAACTATCAAAATATATCTAGATACTTCCAATTCTAAAAGTAGCCTAAAAAAAGAGAAGTAGCAAAAGAACTATACAACAAGCAGACAGGATCAGCGGAAATGAAACCGTCAGAGCACACACTCATTGCTGGAGCAGAGTGAGGACCACGCCAAATTACGTAGGGTATCTTGTACGTACAGTGTCTGCCCCTTACACCCTCCTGCACCTGGATGTAGGGGTAATGGTGTAATATAGGCTGAGCACACTACAGCTGCTTTTACACTAATGCCCCTTATACAGGCGCTGCAAGAACGTGAACTTACACCGGTCAGGAGACAAGTCATCTGTACCTGATATAGGACAGCTGCAAACACACGCTGATTATGACTTGGCGCAAACCTGGCGCATACCGTGTGCTGCGATGCAGAGCCAGACGCAGTGTGAATATCCCCATGTTTTACATTCATTTGCAAAGAAATTTGAGTTAGGTATATGGGGTCTATTTACTAAGCCTCTGATGGAGATAAAAGGGACAGAGATAAGCTACCAACCAATCAGCTCCTGTCATTTTTCAAACACAGCTTGTAACATGGCAGCTAGGAGCTGATTGGCTGGTACTTTATCTCTGTCCACTTTATCTCTCTCGCTAAGGCTTAGCACATAGACCCCATCAGGACAGTAAATAGCTGGTCGGGCCCAGGTACTTTTAAGGGGGAGTGGCCTAATCACAGGAGGCGTGTCCCTGCACACTTAGAAAATAATACAGAAAAATTAGTACTTTAAGCGCCTACCTGGCCACACTGCAGGGGTCTGGGACTCAGGGTCATCAGTGTTTAGGTTGACACACTTTAGGTCGACATCAGAAATTGGTCATCACGGCCTGAATAAGGTCGAGAAACAAAAAAGGTCGACATGAGGTTTTTTTTTGTTTTTTTGGGTGTCGTTTTCATCGTAAAGTGACCGGGAACCCCAAAAAGTGCACCGTGTCCCCTCCCATGATGATCAAAGGTGCCTGGCTCTGCTGCCACTGCGCTTGGCTCAGGTTACCATTCCCAGTTGTAGTCCACGTGGATCGTAAAGTATGAAAAAGTTCAAAAAATGAAAACAAAAATGTGAAAAACTTGTGTTGAGCTTTTTCTATGTTGACCGTGTTCATGTTGAGCTATTGGCCGTGTCGACCTATTTCTAGTGTTGACCTAACGTGTGTCGACCAATGTGTGTTGACCTAAAGTGTGTCGACTTAAGTGGTGTCAGCCCAGAGTCCGGACACCCACTGCAGGCCAGCACACAGCAGCGTGTACTGGGACGAGAAAAAGAGATGCAGCTGCCGCAGCCAAGTAAAGGGGGGACTTCGGTCCCTCCATCAGGCCTGAGCCCGAGTAAATAGTACATGCTCCCCCCCACACACCTCTTGGCACCACTGAACCCCACAGGCTTAAAGATTCACTGTAAAACACATTTGCCGCTATTAGCTTGGCGTCTGGCCTCTTCCTTCTCTCTCGCAGCCTGTTCTGCTAACATCTGATCTTGTTGTCTCTTCATGTCACAATTATGGGCAAAGTTTATTACTAATTTCTTCCGATTCTGTCTCTCGGTTTCTGGATTCTGGAATCTTTCCAACCGAAACTCAATATCTTTAATCACTTCAAGAAAAAACTTCAGGACGTCCTCGTGTCTCCCGCGTGTCTTTAAGTGATCTTCTGGCGTGAAGTTTTCCAGAGCAAAAATCTGCTCCACTCCCATGCCCTTAAACTTGGACTTCACATCTTTCAGATTTGGACTTGTCTTATGGGTAAGAATAACCATTGGGAAAATTCCTGTGTAGAATAAATGTATAGAGACTGTTATTCCTCCATTATGTGTATAATGTGTTATTCCTCCATTATGTATATGATGCTAAAACATCCAGAACTTTTCACTGCGCGAGATAACTTGTCTGTGAACTTTCAGAAATTATATAGCACATGTAGATATTGTCGAAGTCAAAAATATTACATAGAAAGAACATACAAACTCTACACATATATAAGTCGCTATACTTGCAAATACGCGCAGCGAGCACAGCAATATATGGTAACACACGCATTTACACGGACATGCCACAGAGATGGATTCAACACTTATTTCATACAGTACATAATTATAATAATATCAAGCGCCAGACATCATTATGATTTAATATTATATAATGAAGTAATTTCATGTATGTGTATTACTTGAACGAAGCAAGATAGAACTGTCATATTTACTGTTAAAGCAACCAGATTAATGTGTAGATTCATTTGATACTTGTTATTAAGTTGTAGGACATAGCAACAAGGATTTATGGTTAAATGTATGAAAGCTAAAATCACTCTTATTAGGATGGTGGACAGGATGCTCAGGCCAGCCCCTTTTTGATGTCTTCAAGGTTGAAACTGTTTAGTATACAAATAAACTAATGACTCATCATGAATGAGAAAGTTCCCTCACCCAAAACTAGATAACACATTGCAGAGACACACAGTTCTCAGTTGCTGTTTTGTATCAGATGATGATGGAGTGCCTGCATGATTTTACAGAGAGAGAGCTAGTGATATGGAGAGACGAATTTCTATGAGAAAGGAATGGTATTGTATGCTGTAGCTGTAACTGTATGTAATAACTGCTTACTGTATGAGTTGTAACCATGAAACTATATGTATACTGTACATTGTAATACATTGAATCCATATCCTTTTAATAACAAATATATACATCAATGAGCTTTGGAACGCAGATAATGTGTGTGTGAATTGTTTTCTCTTATGGGATGCAGTGTTTTGCGATGTACAGCGCACTTTTATTGTATATGGTAATAAGAAGCACCTGGCGTCTGCAGTATATATTAGAGTGGACATTTAAATATTTGTTAGAAAGCAATTTGGTATTTACAGATGGGAGCTCGTCCGGGATATCATGGTCTTAATCATGCACTGTACATTATAAATGCGATGCTGTGGTCGATCAGCTTGTGGTGGACGCATCGTGAAGCTGAGAAAATCATATCCGTGTGTATTGTTGTGTTATCAGTAAACCAATGATATGAAAAAAATTCAAGGGATAATGTGTTTCTCATAATATTGCAGATGCTAAAATTTATTTTTATTGTTGCAAAACATAGTTCAAATAAGTCATATTGTGTTTGATTCAGATTGGATTGTTTATCTGTTAAGTAGGTTTAAGAGTACATTTAAAAGTTGCTGCATAGCCTTGATATAGTTTTTTTTTTTTAAATAACTTCTGGTGCTTGTATAATGTGTGATTTCTTTGTGACAAAGGAAGCCGCATGGTCTGTCCTCCATTTTGGACTAACCACATGGCCTGTCCACCGTTTTGTGTAAACCTCATGGATGTGGAAGGGGGAGGAGCAGTGGCCATTTTAGGAAGGTCACTTTCGAAATAGCTGATTTTCAGTCTGCTCAGAACAATCAGTTTCCTTTGTAACATCAAGCACCATTTATGAGTTACCAATGCATTTATTTAACCCATGCCATAGTCAATTACAAATAGTTTTAATTGGGCCTAATGAGAGTAAATAGTGAGATACTTTTTTTTCCTTCTTGTCTGTGCGTAATTACTTTACATCAAGTGGGGGTTGCACACAGATAGAAAAAGGAAAGAAAGAGGTTTGGTTTTGTTTGTTTTTTTTTTATTTTTTTTATTTTCCTTCCAAGACATGTAGAATCTGCTTACTAGGGAGGATAGCCATTGAAATGCAAATTAACCTGTGTAACTGTAACTCATGAAAAGCAAATAGCTTTGATATGCAAATAAGAGGTAAGGTGTCTCATAGGAGACCAGTGAATGATACATATATATAATATTATTATAATTATGTGTTTATTTATGTCAGTGTATGTTCTGCAAGATAGCTTTCCAATCTTAATCATATGATTTAAATTATTGATTATTGCTAGATTCATTTAGATCTGTGTAAAACCGGATACATGTTTTGCTATATAGTTAAAACTGAAATAACAGTGTTTAAGGAAGTAAATATAAAGCACAACATGCAAGTCTGGCCTAGTCGTTAAAGGTTTATACAGGAAAAAACTGGGTGTTGTGTTAAGTTAGCGATTATAGTTAGTATTGCTCACATTTATAGAGACTGTGTGGTTTGTTTTATTGCGTATGCACATTGGTACACATGTGTTACGATTCCTGTACTCCAGACTGGAGAAGATCTTATGGCAGAGATCTGAGTACAGGAATGAAATACAGGTTGTGGGAGCTGGAGAGCCTAGTAACCCCTGGCGCCCTAACTCCGTTGTCTCGCCCGTGTTATCAGAAATCCCCTGCGAGACTATGGTTGCTTGAGCCCATGGCAGCCGCGTTCGAAGGGCGGATTATGTCTGCCCAACCCCGATGCCCCCGCAGGTCTTAATGGGAGACAAGGGGAAGTCCGAGACAGGGTGATAACAAGGGGCCCTCTGACTAAGCAACCAAGCCAGGGGTTACAAGCTAACTAAACTAAATCAAAAGGTATGTGCGGACTAGCCGCTAGGGAAAAGGACAACCAAAGATCCACGGATCCGACACTCCTATCCGGCACCGCTGGACACCAGAGTGGATCTTGTGGAAGCGGAATCCTCCGCAAAGCTCCAGAACTCAAAATAAACACAATAATAAATAGTAGCGGACAAGCCGCAACACACGGCTGCGCCGCGACTCACGAACGCCACCAGATGTTAAAGGTGCTCGATCAGACTCCAGGAACAGATGGTAACTTCCGAGTACAGGATCACTGAGAACAGGAACAAACGAACAGACCGGGACTGGGAACTCTCTCTGCAGCAGAATCAGGCAAACAGGAAGCTATCACCGGCGTCTGTGAGGAGTCCTGGGAGTGCTTTTAACAGAGAGTCTTCCAATCAGCTGTTTGGAGGCTGATTGGATTAAATGCCATGCAGCTGACAAGCTGCATGGCCAGGGAAACAGATGAGTGATAATTACAACATGCCGTGCAGCTGCATGCTACACAGCCAGGAAACCAGTGATGATATAAACTTAGACCCAGCAACGGGGAACACGATCCGACAGTGGCGTCCCCGTTGCTAGGCGCCGGCCGCACTGACGAGCGGACCCTCGGCGCCTAACAGTACCCCCCCCCTTGAGGAGGGGTCAAGGAACCCCTAAATCCGGGTTTCTGAGGAAATTCTTGAAAAAATGCCCTTTTGAGCCTTGGGGCATGAAGGTCCTCATCTAGGACCCACGACCTTTCCTCAGGACCATAACCTCTCCAATGCACCAAAAAATAAAGCCGACCCCGGGACAACTTGGAATCGAGAACCTTCTCAACCACGAACTCCTGCTGACCCTGTACATTAACTGGTGATCTCCCCTGAGGTTTTTTACGAGGAAATCTGCTAGATGAAACGTATGGTTTGAGCAAAGAGCAATGGAAGGTATTTCCGATCCGTAACGTTTTTGGTAGCTGTAACCGGAAAGCAACTGGATTGACTTTTTTGATAATGAGAAATGGTCCAATAAATCTAGGACCCAATCTGGCTGAGGTTTGTCGAAGTTTGATATTGCGAGTCGACAGCCACACCCTGTCTCCTACTCTAAAAGTGCACGGCCGCCGGAACCTGTCCGAAAAATCTTTTTCCCTGAAAGCTGCTTTTCTGAGAGCTATGTGCACTTTTTTCCAAATAAGTTTAAGATGAGAGGTCAGGGCCAGAGAGGAGACAGAGGAATGTTGGAAAAATGAATTAGCTCTGGGGTGGAAACCAAAAACTGCAAAAAATGGAGACACATTGGTGGAGGAATGACAGGCATTATTATAAGCAAACTCTGCCAATGGAAGAAACTCAGACCAGTCATTTTGGAGTTTGGCCGAGTACAAACGCAAATATTGTTTTAAGGATTGGTTCACTCTCTCAGTCTGTCCATTTGATTGTGGATGATAACCGGAGGTTAATGATAATTTCATTTTTAACGAAGCACAAAAAGACTTCCAAAACTGTGCAATGAATTGTGGACCCCTGTCAGAAACAATATCAGTGGGTAACCCATGGAGTCTGAAAACATGACGGAGGAACAAGACTGCCAATCCCTGGGCAGATGGCAATCGGGGAAGACCAATAAAATGAGCCATCTTACTAAAACGGTCCACTACCACCCATATGACTGTGCATCCAGCTGACAGAGGGAGATCCACCACAAAATCCATGGAGATATGCGACCATGGTCTAAGGGGAACATTCAATGGCATAAGTTGACCAATAGGCAAAGAACGGGGAACTTTATGCTGTGCACAGACCTGACACGAAACAACAAACTCTTTAATGTCTTTAGAAAGACCAGGCCACCACACTGAGCGGGATACCAATTCAAAAGTTTTAGCGACTCCCAGATGCCCTGCAACTTTGCTATCATGAAATTCCTCCAAAACAGTTGCTCTCAAAAACTCAGGAACAAAAAGACGGCCAGCAGGAGTATTTCCCGGAGCTTGATGTTGAAGCAGCTTCAATTGAGAAAAAACATCCTGTGTGAGACCTGCCTGAATGACTGAAGGCGGAAGTATGAGAGTAACCGGACTGTTGTCTTGAACGGGAAGAAAACTGCGTGAGAGGGCATCTGCCTTGGTATTCTTGGAACCAGGTCTGAAGGTGATAATGAATTTGAAACGAGTGAAAAATAAAGCCCAACGAGCCTGTCGGGCATTCAGTCGCTTAGCTGATTCAATGTATTGAAGATTTTTGTGATCCGTCAAAACAGAAATGGTATGGGTCGCTCCTTCAAGCCAATGTCTCCACTCCTCAAAAGCCCATTTAATAGCCAGCAACTCCCGATTACCAACATCGTAGTTGGATTCAGCAGATGAGAATTTCCTGGACATAAAGGCACAAGGATGTAACTCAAGGGAATCTGGATCCTTCTGAGAAAGGATAGCCCCTACCCCAACCTCCGAGGCATCTACCTCAACGATGAAAGGCAATTCTGGGTTGGGATGTCTAAGGACAGGGGCTGAGACAAAGGCTTGTTTCAAGGCCTGAAAAGATACTTTAGCTTCACATGACCAATTGGTAGGATCTGCTCCCTTCTTAGTGAGTGCCACAATGGGAGCAACTATGTCAGAGAAAGAGTGAATAAACCTTCTATAGTAGTTTGCAAACCCTAAAAAGCGCTGAATTGCTTTTAAGTTGGTGGGTTGCGCCCAACTCAGGATGGCTTGGAGCTTCTTAGGTTCCATTCGGAATCCCCGAGGGGAAATAATGTACCCTAAAAAGGATACCTCCGTGACGTGAAATTCACACTTCTCCGGTTTGGCATACAAGTGATTTTCACGTAATTTCTTAAGTACCTGACGCACCTGGGTAACATGTTGTTCTATAGAGTCAGAATAAATCAAAATGTCGTCTAAATAGACCACAACGAATCTTCCCAGAAACTCACGGAGCACATCATTAATGAGATCCTGAAAGACTGCCGGAGCGTTAGATAGGCCGAATGGCATGACCAGATACTCATAGTGACCTGATTGAGTACTGAATGCCGTTTTCCACTCATCCCCTGATCTGATTCTAATGAGATTATATGCTCCTCTCTGGTCAATCTTAGAAAAAATAACAGCCGAACGTAGCTGATCAAAGAGGACAGAGATCAGAGGCAGAGGGTAAGTATTCTTTACTGAGATTTTATTCAGGGCTCGAAAGTCAATGCAGGGTCTGAGGGAACCATCCTTCTTCTCTACGAAGAAAAAACCTGCACTTAAAGGGGATTTAGATGGCCTGATAAACCCTTTCTCAAGACTTTCTTTCACATACTCATTCATGGCCACAGTTTCAGGACCAGACAATGCATATAACCTTCCTTTAGGCAACGTGGCACCAGGAATTAACTCAATGGTACAATCATAAGGCCTATGGGGAGGCAAAATATCCGCATTGCCCTTGGAAAACACATCCAAAAAATCTTGGTATTCTCCAGGAATATGTGCGGACCTGGCAGCAGCTACTCGGATAGGAAGTGTAATACATTCTTTATCACAGATGGTACTCCATTGTAGTATCTCCCCAGACTGCCAATCTATGATGGGATTATGAAAGGCCAGCCAAGGGTAACCCAGAACCACAGGAACTGCTGGACAATGGGTAAGAAAAAACTCAATCTTTTCAGAATGTAGAGCTCCCACCGAGAGCAAAACAGGAGGTGTACATAGAGAAATAACCCCATTGGATAAGGGACTCCCATCTAAACCATGCATGGTGATACACCTACTTAAGGTTAACTGAGGAATACCTAAGGCCTTGGCCCATGTTAAGTCCATAAAGTTTCCTGCAGCTCCACTGTCCACAAAAGCAGAGACCGAGGAACAGAGGCTGTCATAAGAAACTTTAGCAGGAACCAATAGTGAATTATTTGAGGAGATGAGCTGTAGACCAAAGTGAACCCCCTCACTATTCACTTGGTCAGGAAGTTTCCCGACTTGTTTGGGCAACTACGGGCAAAATGTCCCTTACCTCCGCAGTACAAACACAGACCAGAATTTTGCCTCCTGGTTCTTTCTTCCGGAGACAATTTGGAGAGACCAATCTGCATAGGCTCCTCCATGTCTACCGGAACGGAAGAAACACAGGGAAAAGAAACTACAGATGCCCCTTTCTCAGTCCTCCGCTCTCTGAGCCTACGATCTATTTTAATAGAGAGCTCCATGAGTTTATCAAGGTTCTCAGGAGCGGGATACTGAAGGAGGCTGTCTTTTATAGATTCAGATAAGCCGAGGCGAAACTGACTGCGCAGGGCAGGATCATTCCAGCCACAGTCGTTCGACCAACGGCGAAACTCTGTACAATAATTCTCTGCAGGATTCCTACCCTGTCTTAGAGCACGCAACTGACTTTCTGCGGATGCCTCTCTATCAGGGTCGTCATACAATAGCCCTAAAGATTTCAAAAAGGCGTCTACAGACGATAAGGCCGGATCGTCTGTCTTTAAACCAAAAGCCCAGGTCTGAGGATCCCCCTGAAGCAGAGAAATTATAATTCCAACCCGCTGAGCCTCCGTACCTGAGGAAACTGGTCTTAAACGAAAATACAGTTTACAAGACTCTTTAAAATTAAAAAACTGTTTTCTATCCCCAGAAAAACGGTCAGGCAGATGCATTTTTGGTTCAGGGATGACCCTCTGGGAAGTCCGTAACAGATCTTCCTGTGAGCTTACCCGGAGGGACAGATCCTGAACCATCTGGGTAAGTTCCTGAATCTGACTAACCAAAAACTGGCCAGGATTTGGCCCAACACCGGTGGGATTCATGAGGCCGACAAAATTCTCCCAACTGGATAAGTGAAAAAATTAACTCCTGTTGAAAATTTTTTCTTTTGTCTGGCCGGTGATAATGTTACGATTCCTGTACTCCAGACTGGAGAAGATCTTATGGCAGAGATCTGAGTACAGGAATGAAATACAGGTTGTGGGAGCTGGAGAGCCTAGTAACCCCTGGCGCCCTAACTCCGTTGTCTCGCCCGTGTTATCAGAAATCCCCTGCGAGACTATGGTTGCTTGAGCCCATGGCAGCCGCGTTCGAAGGGCGGATTATGTCTGCTCAACCCCGATGCCCCCGCAGGTCTTAATGGGAGACAAGGGGAAGTCCGAGACAGGGTGATAACAAGGGGCCCTCTGACTAAGCAACCAAGCCAGGGGTTACAAGCTAACTAAACTAAATCAAAAGGTATGTGCGGACTAGCCGCCAGGGAAAAGGACAACCAAAGATCCACGGATCCGACACTCCTATCCGGCACCGCTGGACACCAGAGTGGATCTTGTGGAAGCGGAATCCTCCGCAAAGCTCCAGAACTCAAAATAAACACAATAATAAATAGTAGCGGACAAGCCGCAACACACGGCTGCGCCGCGACTCACGAACGCCACCAGATGTTAAAGGTGCTCGATCAGACTCCAGGAACAGATGGTAACTTCCGAGTACAGGATCACTGAGAACAGGAACAAACGAACAGACCGGGACTGGGAACTCTCTCTGCAGCAGAATCAGGCAAACAGGAAGCTATCACCGGCGTCTGTGAGGAGTCCTGGGAGTGCTTTTAACAGAGAGTCTTCCAATCAGCTGTTTGGAGGCTGATTGGATTAAATGCCATGCAGCAGACAAGCTGCATGGCCAGGGAAACAGATGAGTGATAATTACAACATGCCGTGCAGCTGCATGCTACACAGCCAGGAAACCAGTGATGATATAAACTTAGACCCAGCAACGGGGAACACGATCCGACAGTGGCGTCCCCGTTGCTAGGCGCCGGCCGCACTGACGAGCGGACCCTCGGCGCCTAACAACATGGTACGGAACGTGAGGACAGCGTACAAAAACGTGCACGTGGCGCAAGGTCACACAGGTAGCATAGGGGTATGCATGGTTGCGTAATTACGCAAGCTTGCGTAGGGTTGTGTGCGCATAATAAAACCACGCGATATTTGTTCAATTAAGGAGGGATAGTAGCCATGCTACAATAGCACAAAACTACCCGGTTTCTAAAGCAGATTAGTATAAAACTTTTGTTTAAACTGTATTGCCTCTGGGGGTAAAGCTGCCAATCAGAACAAGTGAAAATTTTCTGTACAGAAAAACAAAGCATATTTGAATGAGTGAAAGCAGGAGTGAGTGGAGCTGAACTCAGGAACTAAGTGGTCTAAGTGGTCTAAATGGTCTAAGTGGTAACACTGGGTTTGTAGAGGCCCGGTGGCGTAGGGTACGCTACCTTGCGTGACTAAGTGGTCTTAGTGGTCTTAGTGATCTCATACAACTAAGTGGTCTGGAGTGGTCTAGGCTAAGTGGTCTACAGCATTCGTAGGGCATATAGATAACTAGTATCTATAAGCTGTGCAATTGCATCGCATGTCTGTGTGTTCTGCACAGCACAACGTGATACCATTGTGTCATATGCGTTGTGGAAGAGCATACGCAGACGTGATTGTATAGACAAAGGGGTTTTTCTTTGATAACGTCGGGAAATCTCCCTGGTGGGCTTCACTGGAAAGGGTGAAGGATAGTTATCTAATTTCTCTGTTTTGCACCCTACAAACAATTCCAGTTGAAAGATACCGAAAAGGAATTTTTCGCTGCCTCTCTCAGAAAAATATTCCAACAGAACTTCCACCGAAAGAAATTACGGTGCTGTAAGGTCTGATAGGGGCCCTACATTGGGTACATTGCCTTCGCTATCGACAGTGTATGGTAGTACCGGCTAATGTGGGCAAGAATGGGTGGAAGCACTCAGAGAACTTTCACCGTTGTCTTATATTGAGTATTTTGGTATTTGTTGGAATAGCCGAGAAGGCAAGCCCCACAAATTATGGGAGCCAGTTGCTCAACTAAGGGACGTATGGTAGCCAGGGTTCAGGCAGAAGAGTTGGGACCGAAAAGGTCAGATTATGTGTGGAAAAATGGTCCACACACTGAAGTTTTTTGCAATGAATGGTTACGTATGACTGACAAAGATAGGGTACCATTCCCTAGGGTGGGCAGCATTGAACCAGAGGTATGGCAGAACTTAAGAATAAGGATATGTCTGATAAAATCCCGAAAACAAAAGGGTCAGACATACAAATTGTTTAAAACTGTAGCAGCAAGAGGGGTTGGTGAGTTTGATCCTAAGGTATTTCAGGTGGTATGTCTATCCAAAGTCATATAAGACAAGAATGGAAATATAAGAACTGTTTGAACTTGTAGCAACAATAAACAAGTAGGAAGAGAAAAAAAGAGAATGCAAATACACCACCTTATGTAGAGGTGGAAGCAGTTACGGCCAGCATATAAACTATAGAAAATAATAAAAATATGAAAAATATGACTGTAACCTATATATATGTACTAATGTATGTTGAAGTTTTATTAAGGATGAGAAGGTGACCTGATTGTTTTCAGCCATTTCTCATGCACCCAGAGGAGTATCCAACCGTTAAAAGAAAAGCAGTAGCCTGCAGTGGAAGTGGCTGAGACCAGTGGAACAGGTAAGTATGGTATCATTTGTGTACATATATAGTAAAACCCAAAAATAAAACAAAAAAATCAAGAAAGTTATATCAGAAATGGAGAAAAAAACGTGTCCGCACATTAGTATTTGCCAGTAGGAAAGCGAACAGAGACAAGGTAACCCCTGGGTATTTCTTTCAGTTACCATATAAGAAGTATTCATTCCTAGTAATGCCCCTAGCCAAAATGAGCTCAGAAATGTTTGTTGGACCATGTACAGACCCTTAATACGGGATGAGAAGGATTGAATGAATACTTCGCATGACCTAGAAGCTTGTTAAACTAAACTTTTTTTTTTTTTGGTCTTTTGCAGTAATAGAAAACTCTCCATCTGGATAAGATCACTGGTAAACACTAAGGCCCTCATTCCGAGTTGATCGGTCGCAAGGCGAATTTAGCAGAGTTACACACGCTAAGCCGCCGCCTACTGGGAGTGAATCTTAGCTTCTTAAAATTGCGACCGATGTATTCGCAATATTGCGATTACTAACTACTTAGCAGTTTCAGAGTAGCTTCAGACTTACTCTGCCTGTGCGATCAGTTCAGTGCTTGTCGTTCCTGGTTGACGTCACAAACACACCCAGCGTTCGCCCAGGCACTCCCACCGTTTCCCCGGCCACTCCTGCGTTTTTTCCGGAAACGGTAGCGTTTTCAGCCACACGCCCCTGAAACGCCGTGTTTCCGCCCAGTAACACCCATTTCCTGTCAATCACATTACGATCGCCGGAGCGAAGAAAAAGCCGTGAGTAAAATTACTTTCATCATAGTAAAGTTACTTGGCGCAGTCGCAGTGCGAACATTGCGCATGCGTACTAAGCGGATTTTCACTGCGATGCGATGAAAAATACCGAGCGAACAACTCGGAATGAGGGCCTAAGTCGGCAAATGGGAGGCGGCTGTCTCTGTGCTAATGGAAGGGCTCAATAAGGCATTGAGTGTCAGGGTGCAGACTTCTTTGCCAAATTGGATAGGGGTCACAGTAGCTAATCTTAGAGAGTGTGCTATTGAACATCACAAGAATAGTGCTAGGCACAGAGAACAACAGGTGGAGAGGTTGAGGTCGGTAAGTATACTGGCACATACAGGAAAGACCCATCAGTCCAACCCCCAGATCCCTAATGGTCAATAATATGTTATACTTGTAGGACGGAAGGGCATTTTGCCAGAGATTGTAGGAGTAGTAGGACACATAGTCAATATAGACCCCTAGACAGAAAACACAAGCCACATTATTAAACACATAGACGGGACTAAGAGACATATAGTAAGGAATCATAAGCCATATAGAAAACACAGATTCGGCTAATGGGAAGAACAAAATAAATGCAACAGTAAACTTTGACAAAACTTGCAGGGGTTAAGATGGGGCCTCTAAACTTTTGCTTCTTTTTCCTAGCAGAAATGGCCCCTGATTAACTTAAAATTGTTAGATATGATATACATATACTGTGCTACCGCTCAGGAAGTACAACGTATGTTAGACACCCCTCAAAGACTAATGTTACATTATATCACTGTTCTAGATGCATGTCCATCACAGGTAAAGGAAATGATCTCACAGATACCGGGTTCCCTATGAACTTAGGATGGACAGGACACTGGATTGATGGCTGGGATAGTCCCAATAGCGATACGATAAACACAGAATTTTTTTTAAGGGGAGTAGACCAAGTAGAGAATACCTTCCCCGTAGTGCCCAATCCAGTTGTCAAATTTAAAAAAAATCTTCTTCACCTCTACAAACTCATCTGTCACCAACCTCTATTCTGTTTCTCTACAGTTTCCTCTTCATCTTTTGCGTTCACACAGGGTGTTACAGTACATGGACCCGATTACAGTTTAAACTCCACATGCCTAGGTCCTTCAGAGTCCTGCCCAAACAAAGTATATCTCAACAGCACGATAACACCAGTATTACTGCAGTGTGCCTTGTCATGCACAAAGGGTGGAGAATGGGAATACTGGTGAAGAGAAATTTTGTATAGACACTGATATACCTGTTGGTGATTGGCAAACCTGACATTTTCTTTTTCATTTTCTTCTTCCTTCTCTCCTCTAGAGATGTTTCTTTTTCTTTTTCTTTTTGAGTTATGCTCATGGTACTCTACATTGCAAACACACAATAGTAAATTAAAATGAAAAATGTGTGTTCCCTACAGGAAAAGGCAGTCTGGAGGACAAAGGGGTATGGCCAGGAGTCCTCAGGACTGTGGACAGGTGGACACGGTAAGCCAGTAGCCCCCAGAGCATACCTTCCATGTCTAGCTGAGGTGGCACACAGTCTGACTCATCTAGGCAAAGAGGGTATGTGCAAGCGGATGAGAGCCTACTGGTGTGCACCAGGATTCTATTCTCATGCAGGTATGAGAGCAATGACCTGTCTTACTTGCTTGAGAATATTGGTAAAGCAATACCAACAGAGCCATCCCATAACCCTCCTGCAGACGGATCTTTTCAGGAAATACAAATCGACTTCGTACAGTTAACACCCTTTAGGAATCATTGTTATGTATTGGTGTGCACTGATGTTTTCTCAAACTAGGTAGAGGCATTTCCTGTCGCCTCGGATGCTGCTGTGTTTACCGCAACGAAAAATTGCGCAGAAATTTGTGTGTAGATAATGGTACTCCTAGAAGTAGGAGCAAAGCTTGAAATTGTACTATTGTGATCGTAGATACGGCCACTAGTATTATGTAGCATCGGAACCACTCCCAGATCTTCACTTAACGAATCACCCTCTTCGAAATTTGTTTTTGTTTTGGTATTTGTGTCTTTTTTGGTTGTTTTTGGAAGACAACCTCATGTTATGATTGACCCGCACAATGATCAGAAATACACCAATGAGGTGACAGTACAGTACCTTATTGCGATGAGCCAGCATTTGAGAACTTGACAAAAGAACTTGAAAATGTTGATTGCTGGTATGCCAATTACTAACTGTCTTGATTGTGAACCAAGGGACTGTGTGATTGTTCTTACACTCAGGTTGCCTAATAGACAGGTGGGAAGGACCATACCAAGTTTTGTTGACAGCACTATCCCAGTGAAAGTAGCCGAGAGAGAGACTTGGGTCCACGATTTCCATTGCAGGAAAGTCGGTAGTCCGGAAGGAACTCGTAAATGGAGTGAGATCGCAAAAGTATCACCAGAGACTCTGTTCCGTGAAGACTGAGAGGCGACACTGTTGAACACTACCTGAGCTTACTAAAGTATTACAGAAAGACCAGTCATTGTAATTGATTTGTTATGAACAAGAGTTGTTTTGTTCTATTTCTCTTTTCCCTCTTTCCCGCTGACCAACATTTTTTTTCAGGACATTCTATTTTTGCAAGGTTTTTTTTACGAGGAGTCGAGTGTGGGACTGAAACTAGTTCTGGAGGAAGGAGTGATTTCCTTATAGGATCCCAGGATTAGCCGATCAGTTTGTTAAAGTCAGAGAAAAATCAAAGGTCTAGTAGTTATGGAGTTTGGAGGTAATCAGGAACAATCAGACAATGGCTATTCACACATTGCAGATAAAGAGCTCATTAATATATGTGGAAGAAGGGTTTATGAGTGGCTTACCCCGAACTCTGAAGGTTTATGTTATTTAGGAAGGACACTACTTATAACCCTTGTTCAATTTGTAAACAGACCTAGCATACGTTCCAGAAATGGAAACAATGTTCAGAAAATGATAGGAATATGTAGATCATGAAACATTTTATATGTCACTTTCACGATTTGTTTGTGTCTTCTTCATCTACCCAGCAGAACCTCAATCGAATCCAAACATCAGTGTACAAAGACGTAGGTACATGTATGTGTGAAATGTTCGTCACAAATCAGACGTTATAGGCCAAAGCACTGTCCCAGCATACTCTATAGGTTGAATGTTGTCCCACACCCAACCAGTGATCCCGTGACCGCCGAGTGCATATAGAGGATGTATCGCCCTCCTCCCTGTCTTCCTCAAATATAGTCAAGTGTCTGATTTGCGAAATGAATACATACTTGTGTCTAGGTCACCGATTATTGTCTGAAATATTTTTTCTTATGTTAATAATTGATGGCAGTTATTGTTTACTGCCAAAGGGTGGACTGTCAAAGTCAAAAATATTACATAGAAAGAACATACAAACTCTACACACATAAATTGCTATACTTGCAAATACGCGCAGCGAGCACAGCAATATATGGTAAGATGCATTTACATGGACATGCCACAGAGATGGATTCGACATTTATTTCAGAATATTACATAATTATAATAATATCAAGCGCCAGACATCATAATGATTTAATATTATATAATAAAGTAATGTCATGTATGTGTATTATTTGAATGAAGCAAGATAGACCAGTCATATTTACTATTAAAGCAACTAGATTAATGTGTAGATTCATTTGATACTTGTTATTAAGTTGTAGAACATTGCAACAAAGAGTTATGGTTAAATGTATGAAAGCTAAAATCACTCTTATTAGGATGGTGGACAGGAAGCTCAGGCCAGTCCCTTTTGATGTCTTCAAGGTTGAACCTGTTTAGCATACAAATAAACTAGTGACTCATCATGAATGAGAAAGTTCCCTCCCCCAAAACTAGATAACACATTGCAGAGACACACAGTTCTCAGTTGCTGTTTTGTATCAGACGGTGATGGAGTGCCTGCATGATTTTACAGAGAGAGAGAGAGAGAGAGAGAGTGATATGGAGAGATGAATTTATATGAGAAAGGAATGGTATTGTATGCTGTAGCTGTAACTGTATGTATTAACTGCTTACTGTATCAATTGGAACCATGAAACTATATGTATACTGTACATTGGTGGTTATTCCGAGTTGTTCGCTCGTTATTTTTTTATCACAATGGAGCGATTAGTCGCTAATGCGCATGCGCAATGTCCGCAGTGCGACTGTGCCAAGTAAATTTGCTATGCAGTTAGGTTTTTACTCACGGCATTGCAAGGTTTTTTCTTCGTTCTGGTGATCGTAATGTGATTGACAGGAAGTGGGTGTTTCTGGGCGGAAAAAGGAAGTTTTATGGGTGTGTGCAAAAAAACGCTACCGTTTCTAGGAAAAACGTGGGAGTGGCTGGAGAAACGGAGGAGTGTCTGGGCGAACGCTGGGTGTGTTTGTGACGTCAAACCAGGAATGACAAGCACTGAACTGATCGTAGATGCCGAGTAAGTCTGGAGCTACTCAGAAACTGCAAAGAAGTGTCTATTCGCAATTCTGCTAATCTTTCGTTTGCAATTTTGATAAGCTAAGATTCACTCCCGGTAGGCGGCGGCTTAGCGTGTGCAATGCTGCTAAAAGCAGCTTGCGAGCAAACAACTTGGAATGACCACCATTGTAATATATTGAATCCATATCCTTTTAATAACAAATATATACATCAATGAGCTTTGGAACTCAGATAATGTGTGGGTATATTGTTTTCTCTTATGGGATGCAGTGTTTTGCGATGTACAGCGCACTTTTATCGTATATGGTAATAAGATGCTCCTGGCGTATGCTGTATATATTAGAGTGGGCATTTAAATATTTGTTTGAAAGCAATTTGGTATTTACAATATTCAACATGAATCATATTGGACAGTATATAGCTCCAATTTAATAATAAATCACAGTTAAAGTAGCGTAAATGCCGATATTTCACCATGTTTTCTACCGCACTGTTCCCTTTATCGAGCCGCTATCAATGGTTAAAGCAGCCTTTTTCAACTGGTTTGCCGCCACTCGCCAGAGGTGCCCGCCGCACAGACCTGCCACTTCCGTACTGCGACAGCCAGCCCGTGACCTATGGTGACTTATAGGTCACGCACCACATGTCGCATCCTGCTCTCCCACTCACTCCGTGCTGCCTGGTCCGTGGTACCTGCATATCGCATCCAGCTCTTCCACTCACTCCGTGCTGCCTGGTCCATGGTGCCTGGTCTGGCGGGTGTGTGGAATTACAAAAGGGGGAGGCATGTGAAATATGAGGGGCATGTGTGTGGCATTACAAGGGGGGGGGGCAGGTGCGTGGAATTACTAAGGGGGGCAGGTGTGTGGCATTAATATGGGGGGGAGCTGGGGTGTACAAATATGAGGGGCATGTGTGTGGCATTACAAGGGGGGGCAGGTGTGTAGAATTACTAGAAGGGGGCAGGTGTGTGGCATTTCAGTGGGGAGCTGGTGTGGAAATATAATTAAGGGCATGTGTGTGGCATAATTAAGGGGGGCATGCGTGTATAATTACGCTGGGTGGCAGGTGTGTGGAATTACAATGGGGGCATGTGTGTATAATTACGCTGGGGGGCAGGTGTGTGGAATTACAATGGGGCATGTGAGTATAATTACGCTGGGGTGGCATGTGTGTGGAATTACAATGGGGGCATGTGAGTATAATTACGCTGGGGTGGCAGGTGTGTGGAATTACAATGGGGCATGTGAGTATAATTACGCTGGGGTGGTAAGTGTGTGGAATTACAATGGGGACATGTGTGTATAATTATGCTGGGGGGCAGGAGTGAGGAATTACAATGGGGGCATGTGTGTATAATTACGCTGGGGTGGCAGGTGTGTGGAATTACAATGGGGCATGTGAGTATAATTACGCTGGGGTGGTGTGTGGAATTACAATGGGGACATGTGTGTATAATTATGCTGGGGGGCAGGAGTGAGGAATTACAATGGAGGCATGTGTGTATAATTACGCTGGGGGGGCAGGTGTGTGGAATTACAATGGGGGCATGTGTGTATAATTACGCTGGGTGGCAGGTGTGAGGAATTACAATGGGGGCATGTGAGTATAATTACTTTGGGGTGGCAGGTGTTTGGAATTACAATGGGGGCATGTGTGTATAATTACGCTGTGGGGGCAGGTGTGTGGAATTACAATGGGTTCATTTGTGTATAATAACGCTGGGGTGGCAGGTGTGTGGAATTACAATGGGAGCATGTGTGTATAATTATGCTGTGGGGGCAGGTGTGTGGAATTACAATGGGGGCATGTAAGTATAATTACGCTGGGTGGCAGGTGTGAGGAATTACAGTGGGGGCATGTGTGTATAATTACGCTGGGGGGGCAGGTGTGTGGAATTACAATGGAGGTATGTGTGTAAAATTACTCTGGGGGGGCAGGTGTGTGGAATTACAATGGGGGCATGTGTGTATAATTACGCTGGGGGGGCAGGTGTGTGGAATTACAATGGAGGCATGTGTGTAAAATTACTCTGGGGGGGCAGGTGTGTGGAATTACAATGGGGGCATGTGTGTATAATTACTCTGGGGGGGCAGGTGTGTGGAATTACAATGGAGGCATGTGTGTAAAATTACTCTGGGGGGGCAGGTGTGTGGAATTACAGTGGGGGCATGTGTGTATAATTACGCTGGGGGGGCAGGTGTGTGGAATTACAATGGAGGCATGTGTGTAAAATTACTCTGGGGGGGCAGGTGTGTGGAATTACAATGCGGGCATGTGTGTATAATTACGCTGGGGGGGGCAGGTGTGTGGAATTACAGTGAAGGCATGTGTGTATATAATTACGCTGGGGGGGCAGGTGTGTGGAATTACAATGGGGGCATGTAAGTATAATTACGCTGGGTGGCAGGTGTGAGGAATTACAGTGGGGGCATGTGTGTATAATTACCCTTGGGTGGCAGGTGTGTGGAATTACAATGGGGGCATGTGTGTATAATTACTCTGGGGGGGCAGGTGTGTGGAATTACAATGCGGGCATGTGTGTATAATTACGCTGGGGGGGCAGGTGTGTGGAATTACAATGGGGGCATGTGTGTATATAATTACGCTGGGTGGCAGGTGTGAGGAATTACAGTGGGGGCATGTGTGTATAATTACTCTGGGGGGCAGGTGTGTGGAATTACAATGCAGGCATGTGTATATAATTACGCTGGGGTGGCAGGTGTGTGGAATTACAATGGGGGCATGTGTGTATAATTACGCTGTGGGGGCAGGTGTGTGGAATTACAATGGGTTCATTTGTGTATAATAACGCTGGGGTAGCAGGTGTGTGGAATTACAATGGGAGCATGTGTGTATAATTACGCTGTGGGGGCAGGTGTGTGGAATTACAGTGAAGGCATGTGTGTATATAATTACGCTGGGGGGGCAGGTGTGTGGAATTACAATGGGGGCATGTGAGTATAATTACGCTGGGTGGCAGGTGTGTGGAATTACAATGGGGGCATGTGTGTATAATTACGCTGGGGGGGCAGGTGTGTGGAATTACAGTGAAGGCATGTGTGTATATAATTACGCTGGGGGGGCAGGTGTGTGGAATTACAATGGGGCATGTGAGTATAATTACGCTGGGGGGTCAGGTGTGTGGAATTACAATGGGGGCATGTGTGTATAATTACGCTGGGGGGGCAGGTGTGTGGAATTACAATGGGGGCATGTGTGTATAATTACGCTGGGGGGGGCAGGTGTGTGGAATTACAATGGGGCATGTGGGTATAATTACGCTGGGGGGGCAGGTGTGTGGAATTACAATGGGGGCATGTGTGTATAATTACGCTGGGGGGGGGCAGGTGTGTGGAATTACAATGGGGCATGTGAGTATAATTACGCCGGGGGGGCAGGTGTGTGGAATTACAGTGACGGCATGTGTGTATATAATTACGCTGGGGGGGCAGGTGTGTGGAATTACAATGGGGGCATGTGTATATAATTACGCTGGGGGGGCAGATGTGTGGAATTACAATGGGGGCATGTGTGTATAATTACGCTGGGGGGGGCAGGTGTGTGGAATTACAATGGGGGCATGTGTGTATAATTACGCTGGGGGGGGCGGTGTGTGGAATTACAGTGAAGGCATGTGTGTATAATTACGCTGGGGGGGGCGGTGTGTGGAATTACAGTGAAGGCATGTGTGTATATAATTACGCTGGGGGGGCAGGTGTGTGGAATTATAATGGGGGCATGTGTATATAATTACGCTGGGGGGGCAGGTGTGTGGAATTACAATGGGGGCATGTGTATATAATTACGCTGGGGGGGCAGGTGTGTGGAATTACAATGGGGGCATGTGTGTATAATTACGCTGGGGGGGCAGGTGTGTGGAATTACAATGGGGGCATGTGTGTATAATTACGCTGGGGGGGGCAGGTGTGTGGAATTACAATGTGGACATCTGTGTGAGTCTGGCTTTATTCCTATGAACACCATGGAGAGTAAGAACAGGTCTACGCTTCAATCATTGGAGGAGGACTTGGGGGTATGCTTGTCAACCGTACGTCTTCGGACAAAAGACTGCACCAAGCACAGGTTTCCAACTGATATTCTTATGTAAGTAAAACCATTATTTCTACTTATTTTAAGTGAAATAATAACAAATATCAACATATATTTGAATAATATGTTGATATATGTTATTATAAGTATTATATTTGATTTAAAAAACTGGTGTGCCTTGGCAATTTTATAATCTAGTTTAGTGTGCCACGAGTTTAAAAAGGTTGAAAATCACAGGGTTAAGGTGTTGTATGTGGTATTTAATTTACCTGTCAGTTGTGTAACTGTGGTCAGCAATTCTTTTAATTCATCTTTTTCTGCGGGATTCATTCCTTTCTTCACACTAAAGTAAACACAGGCTTGTAAACTTTTTATTTTTTATTTTTTATATATATATATATATATATATATATATATAAAACATCCTATTCCTGAATAAAAAAAGACTCATTACATCATGTCACTGCCCCTGTCACATGCAGCCCTGTCCTCACTGACACATTACTCATCTCCTGCTGGGGACCCTGCTCCTCCCACTATATAACTCTCAGTCTGTGGCTTCCTGCTGCCTCCATTCCCCTCCTCACATCATGTCACTACCCCTGTCACATGCAGTCCTGTCCTCACTGACTCATCACTCACCTCCTGATATACTCTGTGCTGCTGGGGACCCTGCTCCTCCTACTATATAACTCTCAGACTGTGGCTTCCTGCTGCCTCCATCTCCATTCTCACATCGTGTCACTGCCCCTGTCATATGCAGCCCTGTCCTCACTGACACATCACTCATCTCCTGATATACTCTGTGCTGCTGGGGACCCTGCTCCTCCCACTATATAACTCTCATTCTGTGTCTCCCTGCTGCTTCCATCCCCTTCCTCACACCATGTCACTGCCCCTGTCACATGCAGCCCTGTACTCACTGACACATTACTCATCTCCTGATATGCTCTGTGCTGCTGGGGATCCCTGCTCCTCCCACTATATAACTCTCAGTCTGTGGCTTCCTGCTGCTTCCATCCCCTTCCTCACATCATGTCACTGCCCCTGTCACATGCAGCCCTGTCCTCACTGACACATCACTCATCTCCTGATATACTCTGTGCTGCTGGGGACCCTGCTCCTCACACTATATAACTCTCATTCTGTGGCTTCCTGCTGCCTCCATTCCCCTCCTCACATCATGTCACTGCCCCTGTCACATGCAGCCCTGTCCTCACACATCACTCATCTCCTGATATACTCTGTGCTGCTGGGGACCCTGCTCCTCCCACTATATAACTCTCATTCTGTGTCTCCCTGCTGCTTCCATCCCCTTCCTCACATCATGTCACTGCCCCTGTCACATGCAGCCCTGTCCTCACTGACACATCACTCATCTCCTGATATACTCTGTGCTGCTGAGGACCCTGCTCCTCCCACTATATAACTCTCAGTCTGTGGCTTCCTGCTGCTTCCATCCCCTTCCTCACATCATGTCACTGCCCCTGTCCTCTTTACAATGTGAAAGAATAGTACCATTTAATGGCGACACAATGGTCTCTTACCTGTACACAAATATTGGAAAGATAAAGTCAGACGCTTTCACCAATTGTTCTGACTCCACTATTTTGTCCACAAGTTTAAATCCTTCACTCCATGCAATTTCTTCATTAAAAGGTAGAAAATTCCCTGAAGACAGTTTAAATTAAATGTTATTCTCAGTTACGTCATTGCCGCAAGACGCACAATGAAGAACATTCTTTAAAATGCAATAATACAACAATCGGAATAACTTAAATGAATTGTTATATGTACAAGATTTCCTATTTACCTAGTTGGGCAAAAATTTCCCCTATTTCATAGCTGTTCATGACGGAGGCTCCGCGGTTGTCCACTAGCGTCAGCGTGTCCGTCAGTGGATAAGTGATGCGCGCTGTGGTGTTACCTCCGTCTGACACTGTCACATCTGCGTAAGTCTTAAACTCTCCGTCTTCTAGGACATACTTGCAGGTGTTGATGAACGATGACTTCCCATGTCCTAAGAAGCCAAAAAGTTGGAGAAGAACGCGGGTAAAACCCTGATTACCTCTGGGGCAATCATCTAGGCTGAAGTTATTGATATACCGCGTCATCTCAGGTATTGTCGCCATCTCTGATTACTGTAGGTTGTTCTGACTGTAGGTGCTCACAGGGAATGAGACGTAAGAAAACTGCTGCCCTTATATAGAGCTCGGTGAAGCCAAAAGTGAAAGCAGCCAACAGTACTGTTCATTTATACTGTAATTTGAGATAAGCAAAGTCATTTACAGTCATTAGTGTTGTTATTCTACAAAACAAGTATTACAAAAGTTATCATGACAACCTCTGTGTGCACTGGGATATGTATACAGGAGGATTATGCAAGACAACCTCTGTGTGAACTGGGATATGTATAAAGGATTATGGAAGACAACCTCTGTGTGCACTGGAATATGTATACAGGATTATGGAAGACAACCTCTGTGTGCACTGGAATATGTATACAGGATTATGGAAGACAACCTCTGTGTGCACTGGAATATGTATACAGGATTATGGAAGACAACCTGTGTGCACTGGAATATGTATACAGGATTATGGAAGACAACCTCTGTGTGCACTGGAATATGTATACAGGATTATTCAAGACAACCTCTGTGTGCACTGGGATACGTATACAGGATTATGGAAAACAACCTCTGTGTGCACTGGGATACGTATACAGGATTATGGAAAACAACCTCTGTGTGCACTGGAATATGTATACAGGATTATGGAAGACAACCTGTGTGCACTGGGATATGTATACAGGATTACGGAAGACAACCTCTGTGTGCAGTGGGATATGTATACAGGATTATGGAAAACAACCTCTGTGTGCACTGGAATATGTATACAGGATTATGGAAGACAACCTGTGAGCACTGGAATATGCATACAGGATTATGCAAGACAACCTCTGTGTGCACTGGAATATATATACAGGATTATGGAAGACAACCTCTGTGTGCACTGGAATATGTATACAGGATTATGCAAGTTAGACAACCTCTGTGTGCACTGGAATATATATACAGGATTATGAAAGACAACCTCTGTGTGCACTGGAATATATAAACAGGATTATGCAAGACAACCTCTGTGTGCACTGGAATATGTATACAGGATTATGGAAGACAACCTCTGTGTGCACTGGAATATGTATACAGGATTATGGAAGACAACCTCTGTGCACTGGGATATGTATACAGGATTATGGAAGACAACCTCTGTGTGCACTAGGATATATATACAGGATTATGGAAGACAACCTCTGTGTGCAGTGGGATATGTATACAGGATTATGCAAGACAACCTCTGTGTGCACTGGAATATGTATACAGTATTATGGAAGACAACCTCTGTGTGCACTGGAATATGTATACAGGATTATGCAAGACAACCTCTGTGTGCACTGGAATATGTATACAGTATTATGGAAGACAACCTCTGTGTGCACTGGGATATGTATACTGGATTATGGAAGACAACCTCTGTGTGCACTGGAATATGTATACAGTATTATGGAAGACAACCTCTGTGTGCACTGGAATATGTATACAGTATTATGGAAGACAACCTCTGTGTGCACTGGAATATGTATACAGGATTATTCAAGACAACCTCTGTGTGCACTGGGATACGTATACAGGATTATGGAAAACAACCTCTGTTTGCACTGGGATATGTATACAGTATTATGGAAGACAACCTCTCTGTGCACTGGGATATGTATACAGGATTATGCAAGACAACCTCTGTGTGCACTGGAATATATATATACAGGATTATAGAAGAAAACCTCTGTGTGCCCTGGAATATGTATACAGGATTATGGCAGACTGTTAGGTTCCTGGTGCTCAGAACAAGGGAGATGCTCATGAAGTGAGTCCAGAGCACCAGGACATAACGCTGGGAAAGGGGAATGGAAAGGGAATAGCCCCTGGCGCCCTAACTCTGTTGTCTCACCCGTGCTGTCAGAAATCCCTTGCGAGACTATGGTTTCTTGAGCCCATGGCAGCCACGTTTGAAAGGCGGATTATGTCTGCCCAACTCCGGTGCCCCCCTGTCTTAGTGAGAAACAAAGGGAAATCCAAGACAGGGTGATAACAAGGGGCCCTCTAACTAAGCAAACAGGCCAGGGGCTACACGCTAACTAAAAACCTAAAGTATGTGCGGAGAAACCGCCAAAGGAAAATAACAACAAAGGAAATGCTGATCACACGCCGACACAATACCCTTGTGTACCGGCGGTGACAGCACAAGCAGAACCCTCTGCAAAACACCAGGGACAGAAACAATAATGAAATATAGCGGCCTAGGCCAATGGACGCGACAGTGCCGCTACTCACGGAACCGGTACGAATACTGGCAAACGGACAGGAACCCTCAATGATGCCGACACACACTCTCAGAACTGGAGGACAGGCAGAATCCCAAACGACAGACCGGTGGATCCCAGGAAACCAGGAACTTGACCAGGGATAGGCAAAGCCACTGGACCTCACGGCTGGAACGCCTAACAGCAGGACACGGGATCAGACACAGGAACTGACACAGGAATCAACACAGGAAGCAGCTAGTCAGACACTGCTATACAGGAGCTCAGGGACTGGCAGGAACCAGGTCAGACTTCAAGCAGACTGAAAACCAAGAAATATCACCAGCATCTGCGAACTGCACTCAGCCAGCATATAACAGAGAGGCCTAATTAATAATCCCATGCAGCTGCCCTGTTGCACGAGTCCAAATGACAAGATGCAATTAGCAGCCAGGTGAGGCTGAACACATGGGAACAAGCTGCAATTACGCAGACTCTCCAGCGGCAGCAGACAAGAGCATTCTAAAACAGAGCAACAGGAAATCCTGGCATGCAAGATAACTTTATAAACATAATATAGGAATGAACCACTACCTGTGGTTCATAACAGTATCCCCTCCTTAACGGTGAGCTCCGAGCACCCCATGACACCCACGGGGAACATAAACAGAAGTATAACATAAAATACATAACAAAAATGCAAAACAGGAATGAGCCACAGCCGTGGCTCATAACATTACCCCCCCCCCTTGAGGAGGGGTCAAAAGACCCCAAAATTCAGACTATCCAGAACAAGGGATACAAAAAAAAAAAAACCTGACACACTGGTCTAACAGACAAGAAAACAAAAACAAGCTGTAGCAACAACTTGTAACAGTGCCCTCCCCTTGATGGTGGCCACTGGACACAAGACAAGGGGAAAAAAATCTTTTTTTTTATCAAGGCAAGAGTCAAAAATTATTTATTTTTCTTCTTCTTCTTTTTACAAAGCTCTTTAGGTCTGACCAAGGTAATTCCCCAAACATTGTCTGAACTGATGGTACCACCCAGCAAGGCTGCGTTCAAATCAGAGACAGGTCTCTTACCCTTGGGAGCTGAACTTTCTGGCAAAGTACTATTATTAGAAGAAGTCAGAAAAGCACATCCTGCAGTCAAAACAACGGGCTGAGACTCTTGTGCTGAGTTTACAGTATTTGATGGACTCTCAGCATATAAGACGGGTGACCTAGAGGAACCTGAACCAATTTCTTTAGAACCATATCTTTTAATAATTGCGTCACTGAATGCTGGGGGATCCTGAAGAATGGGATCTTCAGCTTTCATTAGGCTGGTCGCCCACTCAAAAGGCTCTCCTCTAAAAGAATAAATCAGATAGAGCACAAGGTTCTCTGGAGTGATGCCCAGAAATGGTCTAGACAACATAATAGTGTAATAGTGTTTGAAAAGCGCCAGAAATTGGGCTAAGTCCCCATCAAAGGTTATGGATGTTGAGATATCAGAGTCAGGATCTGTTTCCTTCTCATCTGACTGACTGGAGTGCTTTGCTAGGACCTGGTGACTATTGACCTTACTCGAAGCTGAGACTCTCTGAACCCCACCCGGGGCAGTGACTTTCTGAACCCCACCCAGTGCAGTGACTTTCTGAACCCCACCCGGGGCAGTGACTTTCTGAACCCCACCCGGGGCAGTGACTTTCTGAACCCCACCCGGGGCAGTGACTTTCTGAACCCCACCCGGGGCAGTGACTTTCGGGAACCCCACCCGGGGCAGTGACTTTTGGGAACCCCGCTGGGGCAGTGGCCTCCGGGAACCCCGCTGGGGCAGTGGCCTCCGGGAACCCCGCTGGGGCAGTGGCCTCCGGGAACCCCGCTGGGGCAGTGGCCTCCGGGAACCTCGCTGGGGCAGTGGCCTCCGGGAACCCCGCTGGGGTCAGCACCTCGGATTCTTTTACTGGGACCGGGCCGTTGGCCTCCCTGACTGGGATCGGGCCATCGGCCTCCCTCTCTGAATCGATAATTATCGAAAGTTCTCCCGGGACTATTACTTCCGGGACTTTTGCTGAAGCAATAACGTTCAGATCCTCCACTAATGCTATGCTTCTTAAGTTCTTTCCTGGGGAAGCGACTTCTAGACCCTTCTTTGGGGCTGCGTCTCTCGAGACCCCACTTGGGGATATTACTTCAAATATCCCTTCTGGGGTTTTGCTTCTCGAGTTCTCTTCTAGCATAATGGTTTTAGGTAACCTTTCTGGGGTTACGCTCTTCAAGTCCCTACCTGGGGTAACAGCTTCTGAGACCCCTTCTGGTGTGGAAACCTGAGCTACAGTATTTGATGTCCCTCTATAAGCTTGGGCATCGGGTACCGCTCCAGCATTCTGGGCATCGGGTACCGCACCAGCACCCTGGGCATCGGGCACCGCACCAGCACCCTGGGCATCGGGCACCGCACCAGCACCCTGGGCATCGGGCACCGCACCAGCATCCTGGGTATCGGGCACCGCACCAGCACCCTGGGCATCAGGCACTGCACCAGCACCCTGGGCATCAGGCACCGCACCAGCACCCTGGGCTACGGGCACCACTCCAGGACCCTGGGCTACGGGCACCACTCCAGGACCCTGGGCTACGGGCACCACTCCAGGACCCTGGGCTACGGGCACCACTCCAGGGGCTTGCAACTCTGCTTCAACAGGAACCTCAAGAGAGGAGAGAAACATTCTCTTTTGATTCCTGAATCTATAATGGGGCTCCCTTGCCCAAGGACCCCAATTATAGGACAGAGAGCTTTTTAGTGTGGGTTGTGTGACAAGTACCTCTGCCACAGTAGAGACAGGAGTAGATCTTGTATCCTGACTCAACTTGGCCAGAGGGCAAGACTCGTCACCACACTTCGGCTTGCGCAACTCACAGGTCTGCAGATAGTGGCCTAAACTCCCACAATATAGGCATAAGTTTAAGTTTCTGCGACGCAGACGCTCCTCTTCTGAGAGCCTGGGCCGCAGAAAACTTTTAAACCTTTTCTATTCAATTAAACCAGAGGGTTCTCTTGTCACCATACTGTGAACTAGAGTCTCTTTAGAGATATATTTACTCTCAACGACTTCTGGCAAGATGAGCAAGATTTTAGTCAGAAGGTTTTGCAGTTGCTTCAGGGATAGCTGCAAAACTTCTAGTCGCTCTGGTCTCAAAGCACTGAATGCAGAGTTCAGGGCAGCGAGAGATGCCTGCAGGGCTTGCATAGTAGACATAGGAGGATTTAAAACTAGACAAGGCAAGACTAGACAAGGCAAGACTAGACAAGGCAAGACTAGACAAGGCAAGACTAGGCAAGGCAAGACTAGACAAGGCAAGACTAGACAAGGCAAGACTAGACAAGACAAGGCAAGACTAGACAAGGCAAGACTAGACAAGGCAAGACTAGACAAGGCAAGACTAATTTTTTTTTTCTTTTTAAACACCGGACTGGATCTCTAAACACCGGACTGGATCTCTAAACACCGGACCGGATCTCTAAACACCGAACTGGATCTCTAAACACTGAATTCTAGACTAGACACTGGACTGGGCCAAAAATGAAAAAAAAGTTTTATTTCTTTTTTGTGGTATAGCTGGTGATAATGTTAGGTTCCTGATGCTCAGAACAAGGGAGATGCTCATGAAGTGAGTCCAGAGCACCAGGACATAACGCTGGGAAAGGGGAATGGAAAGGGAATAGCCCCTGGCGCCCTAACTCTGTTGTCTCACCCGTGCTGTCAGAAATCCCTTGCGAGACTATGGTTTCTTGAGCCCCTGGCAGCCACGTTTGAAAGGCGGATTATGTCTGCCCAACTCCGGTGCCCCCCGGTCTTAGTGAGAGACAAAGGGAAATCCGAGACAGGATGATAACAAGAGGCCCTCTAACTAAGCAAACAGGCCAGGGGCTACAGGCTAACTAAAAACCTAAAGTATGTGCGGAGAAACCGCCAAAGGAAAATAACAACAAAGGAAATGCTGATCACACGCCGACACAATATCCTTGTGTACCGGCGGTGACAGCACAAGCAGAACCCTCTGCAAAACACCAGGGACAGAAACAATAATGAAATATAGCGGCCTAGGCCAACGGACGTGACAGTGCCGCTACTCACGGAACCGGTACGAATACTGGCAAACGGACAGGAACCCTCAATGATGCCGACACACTCTCAGAACTGGAGGACAGGCAGAATCCCAAACGACAGACCGGTGGATCCCAGGAAACCAGGAACTTGACCAGGGATAGGCAAAGCCACTGGACCTCACGGCTGGGAATCGACACAGGAATCGACACAGGGACTGACACAGGAATCAACACAGGAAGCAGCTAGTCAGACACTGCTATACAGGAGCTCAGGGACTGGCAGGAACCAGGTCAGACTTCAAGCAGACTGAAAACCAAGAAATATCACCAGCATCTGCGAACTGCACTCAGCCAGCATATAACAGAGAGGCCTAATTAATAATCCCATGCAGCTGCCCTGTTGCATGAGTCCAACTGACAAGATGCAATTAGCAGCCAGGTGAGGCTGAACACATGGGAACAAGCTGCAATTACGCAGACTCACCAGCGGCAGCAGACAAGAGCATTCTAAAACAGAGCAACAGGAAATCCTGGCATGCAAGATAACTTTATAAACATAATATAGGAATGAACCACTACCTGTGGTTCATAACAGTATCCCCTCCTTAACGGTGAGCTCCGAGCACCCCATGACACCCACGGGGAACATAAACAGAAGTATAACATAAAATACATAACAAAAATGCAAAACAGGAATGAGCCACAGCCGTGGCTCATAACACAGACAACCTCTGTGCACTGGGATATGTATTCAGGATTATGGAAAACAACCTCTGTGTGCACTGAGATATGTATACAGGATTATGGAAGACAACCTCTGTGTGCACTGGAATATATATACAGGATTATGCAAGACAACCTCTGTGTGCACTGGAATATGTATACAGGATTATACAAGACAACCTCTGTGTGCACTGGAATATGTATACAGGATTATGGAAGACAACCTCTGTGCACTGGGATATGTATACAGGATTATGGAAAACAACCTCTGTGCGCACTGAGATATGTATACAGGATTATGGAAGACAACCTCTGTGTGCACTAGGATATATATACAGGATTACGGAAGACAACCTCTGTGTGCAGTGGGATATGTATACAGGATTATGCTAGACAACCTCTGTGTGCACTGGAATATGTATACAGGATTATGGAAGACAACCTCTGTGTGCACTAGGATATATATACAGGATTACGGAAGACAACCTCTGTGTGCAGTGGGATATGTATACAGGATTATGCTAGACAACCTCTGTGTGCACTGGAATATGTATACAGGATTATGGAAGACAACCTCTGTGTGCACTGGAATATGTATACAGGATTATTCAAGACAACCTCTGTGTGCACTGGGATATGTATACAGGATTATGCAAGACAACCTCTGTGTGCACTGGGATATGTATACAGGAGGATTATGGAAGACAACCTCTGTGTGCACTGGAATATATATACAGTATCATGGAAGACAACCTCTGTGTGCACTGGAATATGTATACAGGATTATGGAAGACAACCTCTGTGTGCACTGAAATATGTATACAGGATTATGCAAGACAACCTCTGTGTGCACTGGAATTGCCACCCCTCTTACATCCCAGTCACTGGGCAGAAATACCCCATACACGACCTATGGTAGATCCTCACGAATGTGCTGGAATCTGTGCACAGACAACCGGGAACATGTGTGGTGCGACTCCGAGGCATATGCAATAGAAAAACATTGGCCAATTGCGTGCATAAAGGCACTGCGTCTGACTCGTCACTTTGCGCTTACTACGGGACGCTGACCCCAGGCCATACTGTACATACAGTAATGTGGAGCATCCTATAGTGGTGCAGTAGCCCTGCTCTTCATGCCTGACAAGAATCACCCGTGTGCCGTCTTTACACGCTGTTCATTTATGCCAATGTTGCCTAAGATACCAGAGATCAGGAGACGCCGGCCCTCACAGAGTGGAGTCATCTTCTGAAGTTCCCTCACTATGTCCTCGCAGACCACAAGAACCTGTGGTACATTGATGGACGATGATGTTGAACTCTCAGCAGGAACAGTTGGCACCATATCTAATTAGGTTGGGCTTCATCATTGAATGTCGTACTGCATCCAATGTCATCAAGGCCACTACACTCTCCCAGCAGTTCTCTCTCAAGCAATTCATCCTAGGGAGTTTATAGGTATTATATATCCTGGATCCACTCTGGGAGCAGCTTTCTTTGCCCAATTCTGCACTATTTGTGCCTATTGTAAATGCAGTGGACCTGATGCCACTACCCATTCATCCTAGGCCTTGTATCTCATGGCCAACCTCCCTGAGCAAGGTAACACCACCCTAATGATAGTATACTGATCTCTAATCACCTCCACTTCACAGCTGTGAAATAATTGCTGTCTTCTCCTGGAGATCATCTGCTACCAGAGGGTCCGGATAATGCCTGGCTAAGTTAGGGGGTCCTCCTGTGAAGGCTGGGAATTTTACTATGATTGCCAGTTTTGAATGTCTTGTTACGTCCTTTGGTTTGTTCTCGAGCACAGATCTTTGCCGACGACCACGACCATGTTCTGCTGAATGATTTTATACCAAGCTGCCTGTTGACGTTTGATCCATCCTGTCTGACTTTCACTCTGTGACCACACATTCCAGTGACCCAGAGCCAGATTAACAATGGGGAGGAGTGGTGGAGCTGCAGCTCCAGGACCCCCATGAATATAGGCCCAGACGGTGCTTAGACATTGGCATATGCGTGCGCACGGGGGGTGCCTGGTGCGCACAGGCACCCCGTAATGTCCAGCACCCCCCTCACACACGCCTGTAGCTGACTCATTGCAGAGCATGCAATTCTATTCCTGACTGTGACTGCACTGTACACCCGCTCACGCTCTACGCCCGTCTGCACAGACAGCCCGCTCTCTAGTAGTGTAAAGACGGGCGGCAGTCCGCCCTGCACAGACTTACTGTGCACAGTTAACGCACACTCTCTACGGCCGCTCGCTACGCCCACCCACCATCGCTCTCTACACTCGCGCCTGTCATCCACCCGACCCTTCCTCACTACACTCGCCCGCTATGCCCGGTCAGCAGACCCGGCGACAGACATGTCGCTGCAGGGGCAGTAGAGGGTACATTTGTCAGCAGCACCTTCTACCAGAACCCACATGTGAACAGGACTGCACCCACAAGTAATGTATAATGTGTGCTATATGTAAATGCCGATTTACGTACAGGAATAAAAGCAACACTTTAAAAAGACATTTCATATACTTTAAATGAAGCCGCTGCGGACGCTATACTTAATCCACAACCTATGTACTTAATACACCATTAGCGTACAGAGTCCAGTACTGGGTACGGACTTTGCGTACAAGCGCCGCGCTGGCTGTACAAAGTACACACAGCGCGTACACACTCAAAGATACTGTGAACCCTTAACAGCTATGCATGCGATAGTAATACACTTTAAAGCTTAGCAGGGAAAGGAAGACACAACACCAGATTGTTATTAAACTGCTGGGTTCCGACACCACAGCATATTATTACTAAAAGGGGGTTACAATAACAAAACAATACAATACAAAAGAATAATGGCTACAGTCAATGATGCATACTTGTTTGGATTTCGCCGCACTACCCAGTCTGGTCCTCGGTCATCTAGATAGATAACTTTAAGAGTCTTGAGAGAGAAAAAGAAAGACCGGGCCTGCAGCTAGCTCTTTTTATACAATCTTCCAAAATTTAACACAATGGATACTGTAATCTGTTTGTCCATTGGAAACAGGGATGTTCATTTACAGTACAGGAGAGGTCATAGGTTGGTTTGAATAGGTGGGCGATGTCTGTTCCAGATGCACTTGTGGGTGGTCTCCTCTGGGTTCCCGCCGCATACCTAATGTACAGTAAATACAGTTTATATCTATATTCTGCTCCTGCACATAACTATCTGCAGGAACGTGAGATCTTCTGCAAACCAACACCGGACTATTACCCTTAAAATACCCTACAGCTGGGTACCAAACACCACCTTATAACCTTGTTCTGTCCCCTCCTATCCTGTAAAGGTGAATCCCTTTGTTCTGTTACCATTTAAACTGTTGAAACTTGTTGGTGTGGTGCAGCGAGACTATGTGTACATTGTGCACTATTTGGATTAAATATGTAATGTGTTTTGGTAGCTTTTCCATGCGTTCACAAACTGTAACGTAAATACTCATACCACGCGCTAATGCGCTGGACCGCGGGAGCAACCATATGCAAATAGCGAATATGCGCACGCACAGCAGAACAAGTACACGCACGGAGGCCATCTGTGTGTAGTTTGTACGTGATGTGTATACTGCAATATTTTTTTACTTTGACAGTCCACCCTTTGACAGTCACCAATAACTGCCACTACCTAATCAATAAACAGAAAAATATCTATACAATATCTACAAAAGCTTGGATGGTCGGGGGAGAGTTGTAGGTGGGAAATATATGACCTAGTGGGATAGTAAAAAGCATGTTTGTATGAATCCATGTCTGGGGGGCATGTATCATTGTGCTGTATATGTTCTACATAAGCTTCGAGGTATTGCGAAGTATACATTAAATCCTTCTCATCCCGTATTAAGGGTCTGTAAGTGGGCCAACAAACACTGCCAAGCTCTTTTCAGCTTCTTGTTCCAACAAAGGGGGTGCACATTTAGTTTATGATACATGGAGGGGGAACATATGTGAGCACTAGTATATGTGGATATCACCTGACAGCTATGTGTGCCATTAGCTGGAGGTTGTAGAGATGAAGATAAGACACATATATAAAAATACATTCACACAAACATTTTGGGTCGGGCTGATGTCTTTTCCGGATGGATGTATCTGGGCAGAGGGAGAGACAAAAGAAAAACGGGTGAAAGAAACAGGCCATGAAATTCATTTGCAATCCTTATCATAACACTGTCTCTATGGATGGGTCATAAATTAAATCTGCTGCTATAACAGCGCCCTCGCTCCTTAGACTCATCAGATTTGTGCCGTGCTTGCGCCGTATTAGAATTTGAACACACCTAAATAGTTACATGGGGTGTGCATTACAATATTTTTCGACTTTGACAGTGTTTAATACTGTGGCTTGTTTTCTCTGTCTAGGGGTCTATATTGACTATGTGTTCTACTACTCTTACAATCTTTGGCAAAATGCCCTTCCTTCCTACAAGTGTAACATATCCTCGGTCTTTACTTACTATCCGGGTTTTGGGGTTTAGGTTGATGAGACTTTGCTGTAAGAGCCTGTAGACTTATTGTCATCAGCTTCTCCTCCTGTTGTTTTCTATATCTAGCAATATTGTTATGATGTTCAATTGCGCATACTGTAAGACAAGCTACTGTGGCCCCTCTCCAATTAGACAAAGATGCTTGTACCCTGTCCCTAACTACCTTATTGAGTCCGTCCATTAGCACAGAGACAGCCACCTCCCTGTGATTCGCATTGTTCCCTTTATCTGATACCCCAATGTATCTATCCATTGTTTGCAGGGCCCGATGGAAATATTCAGATGCCATTTCATTTTCCCTCTGTTTTATGGAGAAAATTCTTCTCCACTCAACAGTAGTGGGGAAATACAACTCTAGTTACCTATTAATTTGTTCTATATTTTCCTGATTGTTTACGTCAGTCATAGGACTATCCGACTCTAACCTACAATCAGTGATAAATTTGTGGGTGTCAATATTAGGGGGTAGGCATGCTTTTAAGGGTATCCGCCAATCTTTATTAGCTGGTTCATACGCATTACCCAGATCTCTGATAAACTTCTGACATCTGGCTAAATACTCCCGGGGATCGGGGAATTCTGAAATGATTGACCGCAGCTCAGCTCTGGACCACGGGCAATACATTGCATTATTCCTGGTGAGGATTACTTCTTGACTATCGGTTCCCCCATTGGGAGTAACTATTTTCAAGACAGGATGTAATCCTACCATTCCGTTTCTAATCTGTTTACTGTAGGGTGTTGTTGTCTCTGTGCAATGACCCATCTCACACTTACCGGTAGCTGTGACCTCACCAGTTCTTTCAGTGGGGAACACTGGTACTGCTCTAACTGGGTGGACAGGCCCCACCTGAGTTTCCTGCAAAGCGACTGTCCTGAATGAGAGCTGTGATATGGCTGGATCCTTCATCTTCCTGTGACCTAAAACCTTGGAAAGACTTCAAAACAGGATACAACTTGCAAAGGTTAGGGTTAATACATTGCTCTTGCATACTACTATCATTTACAGATGTACCATTGATTGAAGTCATGTTTTTCCCTTCGACCTGTGTCGGTAATGGTGTGTTTGTGTCTCCATTCCTGCTAGGTTTGGAACCTGCTTTACAAGTTTGTTCCCTTTGCATTTCCCCCTCTTGCTGCCATAAATTTAAACAATCATTATGTCTAATCCTTTATTTTCTGGATTTAAGAAGACATATTTTACTGCCTACATTCTGGAGTACCTCTGGTTCAAAGCTGCCCACCCTAGGGAATGGTACCCTATCTTTGTCAGTCATACGTAACCGTTCATTGCAAAAAGCCTCCGTGTGTGAACCATACTTTTCACACATAATAAAGCTTGCTGACCCTCTAGGTCGCAATTCTGACCTTCTCGGTCCCAACTCTTCAGCCTGAACTCTAGCTACTAAACTGCTTGTGCAATTGGATCCCATAGCTGACTTTTTGCCAATAAACGCAATCCCCAATGCACAAGACAATAGACGGTGAAAGACACCTAACGCTTTCACTCGCTCCTTCTCCGCTAAGTACCACGACTCACTCCAATAATGATCACCGCGTACCCAGTGAGGCCCTATTGGTTTCTAGTTACTCGAAGTGTCAGGAGTGACTTACCTTTTCCAGTAAATATCTGCCGACGGAGATTTTCCTGAGAGAGACCAGCAAAAACTCCCTATTACTTACACAAATCACGTTTGCGTATGCTCTACACAGCACTCATGATACCGCGATTCTACGCAAAAGTTCGTAAAAAGGTAACAAGTTGCTCTGTATATCACATCCACAAACGCGCGGTCCAATCGCACAGCGTATAAGTACTTGTTACCTATCTGCCGTACGACCACGGGTAGATGTACAAACTGCGACCCTCAGCTTGAAGCGTAACAAAAAACCTTTTTACTTCAATACAGGTTGAGTCTCCCTTATCCAAAATGCTTGAGACCAGAGGTATTTTGGATATCGGATTTTTCTGTATTTTGGAATAATTGCATACCATAATGAGATATCATGGTGATGGGACCTAAATCTAAGCACAGAATGCATTTATGTTACATATACACCTTATACACACGGCCTGAAGGTAATTTTAGCCAATATTTTTTATAACTTTGGCCCTCATTCCGAGTTGTTCGCTCGCAAGGCGATTATAGCAGAGTTACACACGCTAAGCCGCCGCCTACTGGGAGTGAATCTAAACTTCTTAAATGTGCGACCGATGTATGCGCAATATTGCGATCACAAACGAGTTAGCAGTTTTTGAGTAACTCCAGACTTACTCTGCCTGTGCGATCAGTTCAGTGCTTTTCGGTCCCGGCTGACGTCATAAACACACCCAGCGTTCGGCCAAGCACTCCCACCGTTTCTCCAGACACGCCTGCGTTTTTTCCGGAAACGGTAGCGTTTTGAGTCACACGCCCTTAAAACGCCGTGTTTCCGCCCAGTAACACCCATTTCCTGTCAATCACATTACGATCGCCGGAGCGAAGAAAACACCGTGAGTAAAAGTACTAACTTCATAGTAAAGTTACTTGGCGCAGTCGCAGTGCGAACATTGCGCATGCGCACTAAGCAGAATTTCACTGCGATGCGATGAAAAACTCTGAGCGAACAACTCGGAATGAGGGCCCTTGTGCATTAAACAAAGTGTGTCTACAGTAGAGATGAGCGCCTGAAATTTTTCGGGTTTTGTGTTTTGGTTTTGGGTTCGGTTCCGCGGCCGTGTTTTGGGTTCGAACGCGTTTTGGCAAAACCTCACCGAATTATTTTTGTCGGATTCGGGTGTGTTTTGGATTCGGGTGTTTTTTTCAAAAAACCCTAAAAAACAGCTTAAATCATAGAATTTGGGGGTAATTTTGATCCCAAAGTATTATTAACCTCAAAAAACATAATTTACACTAATTTTCAGCCTATTCTGAACACATCACACCTCACAATATTATTTTTAGTCCTAAAATTTGCACCGAGGTCGCTGTGTGAGTAAGATAAGCGACCCTAGTGGCCGACACAAACACCGGGCCCATCTAGGAGTGGCACTGCAGTGTCACGCAGGATGTCCCTTCCAAAAAACCCTCCCCAAACAGCACATGACGCAAAGAAAAAAAGAGGCGCAATGAGGTAGCTGACTGTGTGAGAAAGATAAGCGACCCTAGTGGCCGACACAAACACCGGGCCCATCTAGGAGTGGCACTGCAGTGTCACGCAGGATGTCCCTTCCAAAAAACCCTCCCCAAACAGCACATGACGCAAAGAAAAAAAGAGGCGCAATGAGGTAGCTGTGTGAGTAAGATTAGCGACCCTAGTGGCCGACACAAACACCGGGCCCATCTAGGAGTGGCACTGCAGTGTCACGCAGGATGGCCCTTCCAAAAAACCCTCCCCAAACAGCACATGACGCAAAGAAAAAAAGAGGCGCAATGAGGTAGCTGACTGTGTGAGTAAGATTAGCGACCCTAGTGGCCGACACAAACACCGGGCACATCTAGGAGTGGCACTGCAGTGTCACGCAGGATGTCCCTTCCAAAAAACCCTCCCCAAACAGCACATGACGCAAAGAAAAAAAGAGGCGCAATGAGGTAGCTGTGTGAGTAAGATTAGCGACCCTAGTGGCCGACACAAACACCGGGCCCATCTAGGAGTGGCACTGCAGTGTCACGCAGGATGTCCCTTCCAAAAAACCCTCCCCAATCAGCACATGATGCAAAGAAAAAGAAAAGAAAAAAGAGGTGCAAGATGGAATTATCCTTGGGCCCTCCCACCCACCCTTATGTTGTATAAACAAAACAGGACATGCACACTTTAACCAACCCATCATTTCAGTGACAGGGTCTGCCACACGACTGTGACTGATATGACGGGTTGGTTTGGACCCCCCCCCAAAAAAGAAGCAATTAATCTCTCCTTGCACAAACTGGCTCTACAGAGGCAAGATGTCCACCTCATCTTCACCCTCCGATATATCACCGTGTACATCCCCCTCCTCACAGATTATCAATTCGTCCCCACTGGAATCCACCATCTCAGCTCCCTGTGTACTTTGTGGAGGCAATTGCTGCTAGTCAATGTCTCCGCGGAGGAATTGATTATAATTCATTTTAATGAACATCATCTTCTCCACATTTTCTGGATGTAACCTCGTACGCCGATTGCTGACAAGGTGAGCGGCGGCACTAAACACTCTTTCGGAGTACACACTTGTGGGAGGGCAACTTAGGTAGAATAAAGCCAGTTTGTGCAAGGGCCTCCAAATTGCCTCTTTTTCCTGCCAGTATAAGTACGGACTGTGTGACGTGCCTACTTGGATGCGGTCACTCATATAATCCTCCACCATTCTATCAATGTTAAGAGAATCATATGCAGTGACAGTAGACGACATGTCCGTAATCGTTGTCAGGTCCTTCAGTCCGGACCAGATGTCAGCATCAGCAGTCGCTCCAGACTGCCCTGCATCACCGCCAGCGGGTGGGCTCGGAATTCTGAGCCTTTTCCTCGCACCCCCAGTTGCGGGAGAATGTGAAGGAGGAGATGTTGACAGGTCGCGTTCCGCTTGACTTGACAATTTTGTCACCAGCAGGTCTTTCAACCCCAGCAGACCTGTGTCTGCCGGAAAGAGAGATCCAAGGTAGGCTTTAAATCTAGGATCGAGCACGGTGGCCAAAATGTAGTGCTCTGATTTCAACAGATTGACCACCCGTGAATCCTTGTTAAGCGAATTAAGGGCTGCATCCACAAGTCCCACATGCCTAGCGGAATCGCTCCGTGTTAGCTCCTTCTTCAATGCCTCCAGCTTCTTCTGCAAAAGCCTGATGAGGGGAATGACCTGACTCAGGCTGGCAGTGTCTGAACTGACTTCACGTGTGGCAAGTTCAAAGGGCATCAGAACCTTGCACAACGTTGAAATCATTCTCCACTGCACTTGAGACAGGTGCATTCCATCTCCTATATCGTGCTCAATTGTATAGGCTTGAATGGCCTTTTGCTGCTCCTCCAACCTCTGAAGCATATAGAGGGTTGAATTCCACCTCGTTACCACTTCTTGCTTCAGATGATGGCAGGGCAGGTTCAGTAGTTTTTGGTGGTGCTCCAGTCTTCTGTACGTGGTGCCTGTACGCCGAAAGTGTCCCGCAATTTTTCTGGCCACCGACAGCATCTCTTGCACGCCCCTGTCGTTTTTTAAAAAATTCTGCACCACCAAATTCAAGGTATGTGCAAAACATGGGACGTGCTGGAATTTGCCCATATTTAATGCACACACAATATTGCTGGCGTTGTCCGATGCCACAAATCCACAGGAGAGTCCAATTGGGGTAAGCCATTCCGCGATGATCTTCCTCAGTTGCCGTAAGAGGTTTTCAGCTGTGTGCGTATTCTGGAAAGCGGTGATACAAAGCGTAGCCTGCCTAGGAAAGAGTTGGCGTTTGCGAGATGCTGCTACTGGTGCCGCCGCTGCTGTTCTTGCGGCGGGAGTCCATACATCTACCCAGTGGGCTGTCACAGTCATATAGTCCTGACCCTGCCCTGCTCCACTTGTCCACATGTCCGTGGTTAAGTGGACATTGGGTACAACTGCATTTTTTAGGACACTGGTGAGTCTTTTTCTGACGTCCGTGTACATTCTCGGTATCGCCTGCCTAGAGAAGTGGAACCTAGATGGTATTTGGTAACGGGGGCACACTGCCTCAATAAATTGTCTAGTTCCCTGTGAACTAACGGCGGATACCGGACGCACGTCTAACACCAACATAGTTGTCAAGGACTCAGTTATCCGCTTTGCAGTAGGATGACTGCTGTGATATTTCATCTTCCTCGCAAAGGACTGTTGAACAGTCAATTGCTTACTGGAAGTAGTACAAGTGGGCTTAAGACTTCCCCTCTGGGATGACCATCGACTCCCAGCGGCAACAACAGCAGCGCCAGCAGCAGTAGGCGTTACACGCAAGGATGCATCGGAGGAATCCCAGGCAGGAGAGGACTCGTCAGACTTGCCAGTGACATGGCCTGCAGGACTATTGGCATTCCTGGGGAAGGAGGAAATTGACACTGAGGGAGTTGGTGGGGTGGTTTGCGTGAGCTTGGTTACAAGAGGAAGGGATTTACTGGTCAGTGGACTGCTTCCGCTGTCACCCAAAGTTTTTGAACTTGTCACTGACTTATTATGAATGCGCTGCAGGTGACGTATAAGGGAGGATGTTCCGAGGTGGTTAACGTCCTTACCCCTACTTATTACAGCTTGACAAAGGGAACACACGGCTTGACACCTGTTGTCCGCATTTCTGGTGAAATACCTCCACACCGAAGAGCTGATTTTTTTGGTATTTTCACCTGGCATGTCAACGGCCATATTCCTCCCACGGACAACAGGTGTCTCCCCGGGTGCCTGACTTAAACAAACCACCTCACCATCAGAATCCTCCTGGTCAATTTCCTCCCCAGCGCCAGCAACACCCATATCCTCCTCATCCTGGTGTACTTCAACACTGACATCTTCAATCTGACTATCAGGAACTGGACTGCGGGTGCTCCTTCCAGCACTTGCAGGGGGCATGCAAATAGTGGAAGGCGCATGCTCTTCACGTCCAGTGTTGGGAAGGTCAGGCATCGCAAACGACACAATTGGACTCTCCTTGTGGATTTGGGATTTCAACGAACGCACAGTTCTTTGCGGTGCTTTTGCCAGCTTGAGTCTTTTCAGTTTTCTAGCGAGAGGCTGAGTGCTTCCATCCTCATGTGAAGCTGAACCACTAGCCATGAACATAGGCCAGGGCCTCAGCCGTTCCTTGCCACTCCGTGTGGTAAATGGCATATTGGCAAGTTTACGCTTCTCCTCCGACAATTTTATTTTAGGTTTTGGAGTCCTTTTTTTTCTGATATTTGGTGTTTTGGATTTGACATGCTCTGTACTATGACATTGGGCATCGGCCTTGGCAGACGACGTTGCTGGCATTTCATCGTCTCGGCCATGACTAGTGGCAGCAGCTTCAGCACGAGGTGGAAGTGGATCTTGATCTTTCCCTAATTTTGGAACCTCAACTTTTTTGTTCTCCATATTTTATAGGCAGAACTAAAAGGCACCTCAGGTAAACAATGGAGATGGATGGATTGGATACTAGTATACAATTATGGACGGACTGCCACGGTTAGGTGGTATAAAAAAACCACGGTTAGGTGGTATATATTATAATAATAATACAATTATGGATGGACGGACTGCCTGCCGACTGCCGACACAGAGGTAGCCACAGCCGTGAACTACCGCACTGTACACTGGTTGATAAAGAGATAGTAGTATACTCGTAACAACTAGTATGACACTATGACGACGGTATAAAGAATGAAAAAAAAACCACGGTTAGGTGGTATATATTATAATAATAATACAATTATGGATGGACGGACTGCCTGCCGACTGCCGACACAGAGGTAGCCACAGCCGTGAACTACCGCACTGTACACTGGTTGATAAAGAGATAGTAGTATACTCGTAACAACTAGTATGACACTATGACGACGGTATAAAGAATGAAAAAAAAACCACGGTTAGGTGGTATATATTATAATAATAATACAATTATGGATGGACGGACTGCCTGCCGACTGCCGACACAGAGGTAGCCACAGCCGTGAACTACCGCACTGTACACTGGTTGATAAAGAGATAGTAGTATACTCGTAACAACTAGTATGACACTATGACGACGGTATAAAGAATGAAAAAAAAACCACGGTTAGGTGGTATATATTATAATAATAATACAATTATGGATGGACGGACTGCCTGCCGACTGCCGACACAGAGGTAGCCACAGCCGTGAACTACCGCACTGTACACTGGTTGATAAAGAGATAGTAGTATACTCGTAACAACTAGTATGACACTATGACGACGGTATAAAGAATGAAAAAAAAACCACGGTTAGGTGGTATATATTATAATAATAATACAATTATGGATGGACGGACTGCCTGCCGACTGCCGACACAGAGGTAGCCACAGCCGTGAACTACCGCACTGTACACTGGTTGATAAAGAGATAGTAGTATACTCGTAACAACTAGTATGACACTATGACGACGGTATAAAGAATGAAAAAAAAACCACGGTTAGGTGGTATATATTATAATAATAATACAATTATGGATGGACGGACTGCCTGCCGACTGCCGACACAGAGGTAGCCACAGCCGTGAACTACCGCACTGTACACTGGTTGATAAAGAGATAGTAGTATACTCGTAACAACTAGTATGACACTATGACGGTATAAAGAATGAAAAAAAAACCACGGTTAGGTGGTATATATTATAATAATAATACAATTATGGATGGACGGACTGCCTGCCGACTGCCGACACAGAGGTAGCCACAGCCGTGAACTACCGCACTGTACACTGGTTGATAAAGAGATAGTAGTATACTCGTAACAACTAGTATGACACTGTGACGACGGTATAAAGAAAGAAAAAAAAATACCACGGTTAGGTGGTATATATTGTAATACAATTATGGATGGACGGACTGCCTGCCGAGTTCCGACTGCCGACACAGAGGTAGCCACAGCCGTGAACTACCGCACTGTACTGTGTCTGCTGCTAATATAGACTGGTTGATAAAGAGATAGTATACAATACATACAACAATATACTACTATACTGGTGGTCAGGCACTGGTCACCACTAGTCACACTGGCAGTGGCACTCCTGCAGCAAAAGTGTGCACTGTTTAATTTTAAATTAATATAATATTATGTACTCCTGGGGGCTCCTGCTATAACAACCTGCAGTGCTCCCCAGTCTCCCCCACAATTATTATAAGCTTTGCCTTTTATACATTGATGTGCAGCACACTGGGCTGAGCTGAGTGCACACAGACTGAGTCACACTGTGTGACTGGCTGCTGCTGTGTATCGTTTTTTTTCAGGCAGAGAACGGATATAGCAGAGAACGGATATATTATATTAAAATAAATAAAAGTTAACTAACAACAACTGCACTGGTCACTGTGGTAAACTCTGTCTGACTCTGCACAATCTCTCTCTCTCTTCTAATCTAATTTCTAATGGAGAGGACGCCAGCCACGTCCTCTCCCTATCAATCTCAATGCACGTGTGAAAATGGCGGCGACGCGCGGCTCCTTATATAGAATCCGAGTCTCGCGAGAATCCGACAGCGTCATGATGACGTTCGGGCGCGCTCGGGTTAACCGAGCAAGGCGGGAGGATCCGAGTCTGCTCGGACCCGTGAAAAAAACATGAAGTTCGTGCGGGTTCGGTTTCAGAGAAACCGAACCCGCTCATCTCTAGTCTACAGTCACACAATTCATTTATGTTTCATATACACCTTATATACACAGCCTGAAGGTCATTTAATACAATATTTTTAATAACTTTGTGTATTAAACAAAGTTTGTGTACATTGGCCCTCATTCCGAGTTTGATCGCTCGCAAGGCGATTTTAGCAGAGTTGCTCACGCTAAGCCGCCGCCTACTGGGAGTGTATCTTAGCATCTTAATATTGCGAACGATGTATTCGCAATATTGCGATTACATACCTCGTAGCAGTTTCTGAGTAACTTCAACCTTACTCGGCATCTGCGATCAGTTCAGTGCTTGTCGTTCCTGGTTTGACGTCACAAACACACCCAGCGTTCGCCCAGACACTCCCCCGTTTCTATGGCCACTCCTGCGTTTTTTCCGGAACCGGTAGCGTTTTCATCCACATGCCCATAAAACGCTGTGTTTCCGCCCAGTAACACCCATTTCCTGTCAATCACACTGCGACCGCCGGATCGATGAAAAAGCCGTGAGTAAAAATCCTATTTTCATAGCAAAATTACTTGGCGCAGTCGCAGTGCGAACATTGCGCATGCGTACTAAGCAGAAAAACGCTGCGATGCGAAGAAATTTACAGAGCGAACAACTCGGAATGAGGGCCATTGAGCCATCAGAAAACAAAGGTTTCAATATCTCACTCTCACTCAGAAAAGTCTGTATTTCGGAATATTCCGTATTTCGGAATATTTGGATATGGGATACTCAACCTGTACTACACAATGTACAATTCCCTATTATGCTCCTCTGCAAATCTCTTCACGATTTGCGTATTAAACCTTATATTAACGTGAATCAGCCGCCTCACGCCACCAAGCCTCCTTTTACTTGGTGTACCACGGGACCTGATTTCCAGAGCTCAAATCCACTCATTCCTACGTTCGCTCACTCAAATACACCTTGGTTTTTCTGTACAGAAAAGTTTTCATTCATTAAGCTAGGCAATACAGTTTAAACAAAAGTTTTATACTAATCTTCACTAGAAACCGGGCAATTTTGTGCTATTGTAGCGTGGCTACTGTCCCACCTTTTAAACTAAACGACACTATTGTGTAATTTGTACTTAGCGCCCGTACTCTGACGCACTTTGCGTAAACACGCAACCGTGCATGTCTCTTACGCTGCGTGCGCAGTCCTGTACTTTGTCCCAGACACGTGTACAAAACCCTGCGTCCGCAATAAAACAAATCCCACACTTTCTATAAATGTGAGCAATACTACCTATAATCGCTCACTAAACACAACTTGTTCTGCATAAATTTTTATGCAGACCTGTGTTTGTGTCTTTATACTTACTTCCTTAAACACTGTTAGTTTAATTTTTAACTATATAGCCACAAATGTATCCGGTTTCACACAGATCTAAATGAATCTAGCACTCTGAGTCTTTATGGCAACAATGTGAGAGGGTATGCAAAGTACGAGTGTCTTTGTGTACGCTTTTTGTTCACAGATTTTTAAATAGCTTTTTTCCTGTTTAACGGGTTCTTCCAGCAACTCTGCAGTCTAGACAGAGCAGATGCACTCTAACAGGACACAAATAGGGTTTTAAAACATCCAGCAACTAGAAAAAGGTTTATCGTGGATATCTTTCCCCCTTTGCTGATAGATTAAGTCTGCTAGACCTGAGCATGTGAATATCCGGACGATGCCACCAATTGTAAATGCCGATTTATGTACAGGAATAAAAGCAACACTTTAAAAAGACATTTCATGTACTTTAAATAAAGCCGTTGCGGCCGCTATACTTAATCCACAACCTACGTACTTATTACACCATTAGCGTACAGAGTCCCGTATTGTGTACGGACTTTGCCTACAAATGCCGCGCTGGCTGTACAAAGTACACACAGCGCGTACACACTCAAAGATACACCGTGAACCCTTAACAGCTATGCATGCAATGATAATACACTTTAAACCTTAGCAGGGAAAGGAAGACACGACACCAGATTGTGATTAAACTGCTAGGTTCTGACACCACAGCATATTATTACTAAAAGGGGGTTACAATAACAAAACAATACAATACAAAATAATAATGGCTACAGTCAATGGTACATACTTGTTTGGATTTCGCCGCGCTACCCAGTCTGTTCCTCGGTCATCTAGATAGATAACTTTAAGAGAGAAAAAGAGAGACCGGGCCTGAAGCTAGCTCTTTTTATACAATCTTCCAAAATTTAACACCATGGATACTGTAATCCCTTTGTCCATTGGACACAGGGATTGTCATTTACAGTACAGGAAAGGTCATAGGTTGGTTTGAATAGGTGGGCGATGTCTGTTCCAGATGCACTTGTGGGTGGTCTCCTCTGGGTTCCCGCCGCATACCTAATGTACAGTAAATACAGTTTATATCTATATTCTGCTCCTGCACATAACTAACCGCATGAACGTGCGATCTTCTACAAACCAACACCGGACTATTACCCTTAAAATACCCTACAGCTGGGTACCAAACACCACCTTATAACCTTTGTTCTGTTCCCTCCTATCCTGTAAAGGTGAATCCCTTTGTTCTGTTACAGTTTAAACTGTTGAAACTTGTTGGTGTGGTGCAGGGAGGCTATGTGTACATTGTGCACTATTTGCATTAAACATGTAATGTGTTTTGGTAGCTTTTCCATGCGTTCACAAACTGTACTGTAAATACTCATACCACGTGCTAATGCGCAGGACCGCGGGAGCAATCATACGCAAATTGCGAATATGCGCACGCACAGCAGAACAAGTACACACACGGAGGCCATCTGTGTGTAGTTTGTACGTGATGTTTGTACTGCAATATTTTTCGACTTTGACATATATATTGTATTTGGAGGGGCACCATGTGTCACATAATGTGTTTGGGGGCACTGTGCATTATATAATGTGTTTGGGGGGTACTATGCGGTCTATTCAGGCCGGGCCGCAGCCGCTCATTTGCACGTGGCGTAATGTGAATTTTGCCTCATACCGTGTGACATAATGTGTATTTTATCTCATAAAGCGTGGCGTAATGGGAATTTTGGCTCCTACTGTCACGATCCTAGACACGGCGATTCCCCAGATACGCCAATCTGCGAATCCCTGCCACGTGACACCTTTACTGGATACCTGAGCGCGTGTGTTTATTTCACACAAAATCACTGCCACCAGCCCAAGTACAAACGTTTAGGGTATGACACAAGGCAAACTTATGGCTTTTGCCTGCACCTAGAATTATTAATATTTTGGTAACGCCTCTTTCAGAGAGTTGGGTTGGATACACAACAGAAACCAGATCTAAAATTAGATTATTTAATTCAAGTAAAACACTTCAAAGCTTATGTTACAGAAAAAAGAAAGTTACAAGAATATAATGATAAAAAGTCAAAGTCACAACAGAAAGACAACTTCAAGAAAATAAAAATAGGAAGATAAACCCACTGACACTAGCACGCATGCAGAGTAGAACGATGAGATGAAGTGAAGCCGCTTCAGATATATCGGAACATTACAGAGCCAGAATGTTCTCCTGACTCGCTTCTTTGATAATGGACCACTTACACTCTGAGGGTCTCCTATTTAAAAAAACATGCTGCCCCTTCAACCCCCCTCCCTCTGGAGTGTTACTGTTAACCCTTCCATAAGCCAGATAAGGTATTGAGTGTCAGCTCATACTGGGCTTCCCGGCTACTATCTCAGGGGCGAATGGCCTTACTCTTCCCTTCCTTTTGAAGCTGGGCAATCAGCTTTATCAATCATACCAAGACACTTGTATAGCTGGATGAAGGAAGTTTTTAATCACCTTCCCTAGCCAGCATGTCTTTCCAGTCTCTCTCTCTGGTGACCCCCTGGGGTCAGGAAACAACCTGTTGGGAGATACACAAGCCAGTTGAGAAAACACATTTCAGGCCTGACCTGCATTTACTTTAAGATCACAGCTCTGATTCTGGGATAAGTAAACTAAACTTCACACCTAAGCAGTCAGGGTGTCTCTTTGATCTGTGGCTACAATGAAATGCCAGCAGATCAATCAAGCTTCAACCATTTAACATGCAAAGACAGTTATCACACACTGGTACATTGATACATCGATCAGAATATTGATATCACATACATTGATATTAACAGGGCTATTTCTACTTGAAATAGCCTGGATCATGACATCTCCCCCTTTAAGATCAGCATGGGAGCAGTGGCACATCTGGCTGAAGTCTTCTATGACCTTTTCAAAAAGGATTTATACATAACCACACACAGGGCATTTGCAGACATTGATCAATACAATATTATTTGCAGTTATGCACGTTCTGGCGTCAGAATAGCGTCCAATCATGACACCTACCATGTGGCGTAATGTGAATTGCGGCTCATACAGTGTGGCGTAATGTGAATTGTGGCTCATACAGTGTGACGTAATGTGAATTTTATCTCTTGGTGTGTGGCGTAATGTAAATTTTGGCTCATACTGTGTGGCGTAATGTCAATTTTGGCTCATACCGCATGGCGTAATGTAAATTTCGGCTCTTACCGTGTGACATAATGTGAATTTTATCTCTTGCTGTGTGGCAGAACGTAACTTTTGGCTCATACCATGTGACGTAATGTGAAGTTTGGCTCATGCCATGTTACGTAATGTGAATTTTGGCTTATACCATGTGACATAATGTGAATTTTGGCTCATACCATGTTACGTAATGTGAATTTTGGCTTATACCATGTGGCGTAATGAGAATTTTGTCTCATATCGTGTGGTGTAATGTTCATTTTGACTCAAACTGTGTGGTGTAATGTGAATTTTGCACCGAGGCCCACCACTTTCTAGTTCCGCCTCTGGGTCAGGGATAGGTTGGGGAAGTATAAGTAACAATAGGGTGCAGTGGCAGCTAGGACTCAGGGTTATGACGTAGTGGACAGTCAGTACCGGCCAGTGGAAACACCATTATGTTTCATTTTATTTCTCTGGGGTGTATTATATCTACTTGTATTATTAGGAATTAGGGAGAAATTAGATTACACCATGTGATTTTACTGATAGAATGTAAAATAGTGATAGACATGCCCAAAAAACGGTGCAAGACACGTCCAAAAGGTGGTGCTAGACACGCCCCTCCAGCAGTGCACCCCCTAATAAAATTAGCTGCGCACGCCTATGGACATTTGTGACAATTATTTATTTCTCAGTGTCCATCCGCAGCCCCATCCACTCACCCCCTAACCCCCTCCACTCCACCTAGTGCCCACATACACTCCACTGGGGCAGCAGGCTGAAAGTAAAACAGGTCGGAGGCGTTCCTGCCCCTTCCCTCATGTTTCCTCCCCCTTCTCTGCTCTTAGTTCCTTCTCGCTGACTGTTGCCGGGACTCAATGTCACGATCTAGTGACCGGCCCTTGTGCAATGGAAGGGGGTCTCGCTGCTAGAGCAGTGATGACAGGGGACCCGCTGCTGTGGCAGTAATGATTGGGGGACCAACTGCTGCTGCCAAAGGTACACAGGGAGGGGGGTACATAACGCCGTCTGTACTGGCGGGATAGGGGTGCCTGTCTCAACTAGAGATGTGCACCGGGCATTTTTGGGGTTTTGGGTTTTGGTTTTGGATTCGGTTCCACAGCCGTGATTTGGATTCGGACACATTTTGGCAAAACCTCCCTGAAAATTTTTTGTCGGATTCGGATGTGTTTTGGATTTGGGTGTTTTTTTTTTCAAAAACAACTTAAATCATAGAATTTGGGGGCAGTTTTGATCCTATAGTATTATTAACCTCAATAACCATAATTTCCACTCATTTCCAGTCTATTCTGAACACCTCACACCTCACAATATTATTTTTAGTCCTAAAATTTGCACCGAGGTCGCTGGATGACTAAGCTAAGTGACCCAAGAGGGCGGCACAAACACCTGGCCCATCTAGGAGTGGCACTGCAGTGTCAGACAGGATGGCACTTAAAAAAATTGACCCCAAACAGCACATGATGCAAAGATAAATTCAAGAAAAAAGAGGTGCAAGATGGAATTGTCCTTGGGCCCTCCCACCCACCCTTATGTGTTATAAACAGGACATGCACACTTTAATAAAAAGAGAAAAAGAGGTGCACTGTGGTCGCTGGATGGCTAAGCTAAGCGACACAAACACCTCAATATTACAGGAACTATTTGTTCTAATCAATGGTATTATTGGTCCCAATCACTGGAAGAAAATGACAAAATCACTGGAATTATTTGTTCTAATCAATGGTATTATTGGTCCAAATCACTGGAAGAAGACTGACGTTTTTGGGATTATGGAGACATAATGTTTTTGAATATAGGGGGTAATTCCAAGTTGATCGCAGCAGGAAATTTTTTAGCAGTTGGGCAAAACTATGTGCACTGCAGGGGAGGCAGATATAACATGTGCAGAGAGAGTTAGATTTGGGTGGGTTATTTTGTTTCTGTGCAGGGTAAATACTGGCTGCTTTATCTTTACACTGCAATTTAGATTGCAGATTGAACTCATCACACCCAAATCTAACTCTCTCTGCACATGTTATATCTGCCCCCCCTGCAGTGCACATGGTTTGCCCAACTGCTAAAAAATTTCCTGCTGCGATTAACTTGGAATTAGCCCCATAAATCCTAAAGCAGGTGGTGTATTAGAGCAAAAGAGTGCCAGAGACCAGCCATGCAGTTTCTGAAATATTATGACAAAATTTTACTGTACAGGTTGAGTATCCCTTATCCAAAATGCTTGGGACCAGAGGTATTTTGGATATGGGATTTTTCCGTATTTTGTAATAATTGCATATCATAATGAGATATCATGGTGATGGGACCTAAATCTAAGCACAGAATACATTTATGTTTCCTATACACCTTATACACACAGCCTGAAGGACATTTAATACAATATTTTTAATAACTTTGTGTATTAAACAAAGTTTGTGTACATTGAGCCATCAAAAAACAAAGGTTTCACTATCTCACTCTCAGTCAAAAAAGTCCGTATTTCGGAATATTCCGTATTTCGGAATATTTGGATATGGGATACTCAACCTGTATTTCATAAGCACTCATTCCTAACTCTGCTAAGTACTGTTTGGTATACTGTATCTGGCTTCCATGAGGTAGTTGTCCATTATTTCAGCTTCCATTGACCTTTTTGAAAGTGGTAGAGTTATCGATTCTTTTTTTTCTTTTTTTATTTCCCCCTATTTCTAATTTTCTCCTGCATAGCCCAGTAAAATGTTGCACTGTTAAGTATTGACTTGTGCCTTCTGGGGGTCCACTTCTTCACCAAACCCAGCCAAATTTCATCCTGATTCCTAACCCTCTGTTCCACGTTCTCTATGTACCTCATCTGTGTCACCAATGTCTGTCTACCCCTCCCCTTTAGATTGTAAGCTCTCACAAGCAGGGCCCTCTTCCCTCATGTGCTTATATACTGTTGGCCACCAAAATGCTGCACTGTAATACTATATACAGTATACTGCTCACAAAAATGCCGCACAGATATGGAATGGATACTTGCAGTGACACAGAGCTGCAAGATACAGCAATGGCCTACTGTACAACTATATACTGTTGGTCACCAAAATGCTGCACTGTAAACTATATATACTGCTCGCAAAAATGCCGCACAAATATGGAATGGATACTTGCAGTGACACAGAGCTGCAAGATACAGCAATGGCCTACTGTACAAATATATACTGTTGGTCACCAAAATGCTGCACTGTAATAGTATATATACTGCTCACAAAAATGCCGCACAGATATGGAATGGATACTTGCAGTGACACGGAGCTGCAAGATACAGCAATGGCCTACTGTACAACTATATACTGTTGGTCACCAAAATGCTGCACTGTAAACTATATATACTGCTCGCAAAAATGCCGCACAAATATGGAATGGATACTTGCAGTGACACAGAGCTGCAAGATACAGCAATGGCCTACTGTGCTGTACTACTATATATATTATATACTGGTGGTCCCCAGTCTCCACAATGCAGCACACTGATCAGATATTTTCAGCACACTGAGCACAGATTATTTGCAGCACACTGAGCACAGATTATTTGCAGCACACTGAGCACAGATATTTGCAGCACACTGAGCACAGATTACGGAGCTTTTCAGGGAGAGAATGCTGCCACGTCCTCTCCATTCAATCTCCAATGCACGAGTGAAAATGGCGGCGACGTGCGGCTCTTTATATAGAATACGAATCTTGCAAGAATTCGACAGCGGGATGATGACGTTCGGGCGCGCTCGGGTTAACCGAGCTTGGCGGGAAGATCCGATGCTGCCTCGTACCCGTGTAAGATAGGTGAAGTTCGGGGGGGTTTCGGATCCCGAGGAACCGAACCTGCTCATCTCTAGTCTCAACCCTCTCTCTGTCTCACTCACTCATACCTCTTACCTCTCTCTCCTCCCTTCTCTCTCGTTCTCTCTGTCTCCCCCCCTCTCTCCTTTCTATATATTTCTCGCTTTCTCTCTCACTCTCCCTCCTCACCCTCTTTCCCCCCTCTTTCATTCTCACCACCCTCCCTTTTTCCCTGTCCCAGAGTTTACAGCGCACTAGCATGTCTCCAGGAAAATGTCACAGTGGCCATTTTCCCAGTGATTTTCCTACTGCACATGCACGAATCACCGGGAAAATAGCGCCGCACCATTTTCCCAGTGATTTTGGTAGCGCTGCTGCTGCGCCGCAGGACTCCAGATGGTGAGTATATCAATTAATGGGTGCAAGGTGTGCGGTGTGGGCCCCCCTGAACCCACAGGGGCCCAGTGTACACCACACACACTGCTTCCATTATAAATACGCCGGTGTTGGGATCACAGTGAGATGCTAACAGCGTCTCAGGGCTGCAATTGCGACAAAGGCGGTCGCGGGGCGGGAGTGGATGTGCCAACAGCATTAAAACACTGTTGGTGTGGTGTGGTCCGGACAATGCAGGCGTGTCCGGACCGTTGCTGGGGTGCCACACGCGTGATGTCACAAGCAGCCGCTGTGACCCGGGAGGCAGCGGGTAGCCCCCTTCCAGCTGTGTAGGCAGGGAGCTACTCGCCAGGTGCAAAAGCATCACCACTGCATGATGCGTTTGCACCCTTATGGAGGGGGCAGAGCCAGACATGCGGAGCGGACTAGCCCTGGGCTGGGCGTCCCCCGCATGTCAGAGTAAATGATCGTAGCTGTGCTAAATTTACCACATCTACAATCAGATCTGAATTACCCCCAAGGGCACATACGGGCAAAGAGGAGCACATACAGACATGGGCCCATAAAGACATAGGGGAGCACATACAGGCATACAATAGGCCAGATCCGGCTCCAGGCCTACTAGCTCCCTGAGCGAGAACATTTTTAAGCCCCCCCCCCTCACCCATGCACGCGCCGAAGGTGCGCTCCTGGAAAATGGGCGTGGCCTCACAATTTTATATTATAAAACTATAAATAAATATTTTTTCACACACCCTCTACACACGCAATTAGCAGCCTTACACATAACGCTCACAGTAGTGTTCCTTATTCATAATGTCTCCAGTATAGTGCCAGATACACATATGCCCCCAGTAGTGCCAAATACACATACACCCCCAGTATTGCCAGATACACATATGCCCCCAGTAGTGCAGTGTCAGATACACACATGCCCCCAGTAGTTCCAAATACACATACACCCCCAGTAGTGCCAGATACACATATGCCCCCAGTTGTGCCAAATACACATATGCCCCCAGCAGTGCAGTGCTAGATACACATATGCCCTCAGCAGTGCCAGATACACATTATATGCCCCCAGCAGTGTAGTGCCAGATACACATTATATGACCCCAGCAGTGCCAGATACACATTATATGCCCCCAGCAGTGCCAGATACACATTCTATGCCCCCAACAGTGCCAGATACACATTATATGCCCCCAGCAGTGCCAGATACACATTATATGTCCCCAACAGTGCCAGATACACATATGCTCCAATGCCCCCATTAGTGCCAGCTATACATAACCAATAGTGCAGTGCCAGATACACATATGCCCTCAATAGTGCCAGATACACATATGCCCCCAGCAGTGCCAGATTCACTTATGCCTCCAGTAGTGCCAGATATGCCCCCCACAGTGCCAGATACACATATGCATCCAGTAGTGCAGTGCCAAGTACACATATGCCCCCAATAGTGCCAGATACACATATGCCACCGGCAGTGCCAGATACATAAAGGCCCCCAATAGTGACAGATACACATACACCCCAATAGTGCCGCAATGATAAATAAACCCCCTGGGCACTGATGATCTGGTGGGACTCTGACCCCAGACTCCTATCCACACATGTATGAATTACCCACTGAAATGGATAAGTAAAACTACAGACAGCGCTGCAGCAGGGTGATCTCTTTACCCCACATGATGATGACATTACAGCAGCACTGACCTCCATAGAGATGCGGGGAGAGGTGAGAGGGCAGCGGGGAACCTGCTCTGTCTAATGTGCTGCTGCCAGAGTGCCTGACTGGTTCTGATATGCTGAGCTCGCCGGCCTGGCAGTGAATCCGGAGCCCAAGGCTGGCGGTGTGTGCTCTGCACCCCCAGCGCGCATCGCTGCCTTCAGCCACCCCGGGTGCCGGCTGTAGTTGGATACCCGGCCACGGGGGAGGAGGAGAACGCGACGAGTCCCCTGGAAAGATGTACATGCCGGGCTGCTGCTCTCCCAGCACACACGCGGTTTGGTGCTGTCAGCCCTGCCCCCTCCTACCAAGAAGCACTCTATAAATAATAACAAAAAGCTCACTTCAACCCCAGCCACACAGACAGGGACCCGGACAGGCATGGAGGTGTAAAATTGGTGTGCCCCTTTGAGGGTGCCTTAAACCGGCCCTGCTGTAGGCACATACGACCTTATAAGACCACCTGGGCTCCAAATTCTAACTTGCCACTGGAATAACTTTACACCCATGGATGCCGCCCCACAGCACAGGACACACACACACACACACACACACACCACTAGTCACACCGCACAGCACTGGTCACATTCTGTGTGAATTTCGGCTCCAGGCCCATGTGGACCTTGATCTAGCACTGCAGTGACCGTAGCTGCATGAACCACACCTGGGGCCGATACGTTTATCCCATCATCGACTCTCTCCAAGTGGGGTCTGGCAGTAGTAGTCTGGGGCTATACTGATTATCCCAGGTCCTGCTACATACACACTGGAATGGGTCACAATGAAAGTGAAACAATCTGCAACTCATAAAACTAATAAACTTGGATTAAACATTACAAAAATCCCCCATAAAAAAAGATAAGGAGAATGTGAGCTGATAGCTGGAGGATCAAAGTCTATATCACATAAGCAACAACATGTACATGAAGCGTGCTGGGGGGCCGGCTGGTAAATGGGTCATCTGTCAGCCCGCGCCATGGCTGGCTGTTACTACTGAAATGGACAGAAAGGCACGGAAGCAACCACAAGGATCAGACGCACTTTCATGACGCATGTTAATGAGATTTCTATGTACAGCAACCCCAACACCCGCCAGGTATTCCCACTCGGTAGGTTGGTCCTTGCCACCAACTGTGTGGGAATAGAACCTGTGGCGAGCTCACCACAGGGACCGAAGTGTGGCGAGGAACGGCGAAGAATGAGGGAGACTTGCCCACCATTCCGAAGGAGGGGGGGGGGGGCAGGAGCACCACCCAATTTTCAGGAGCCTCTCGGCCGTTCTGGGGGGATATGCAAGTATGATGAATTGATAGGACAAATACTAAGAATAGGTGACTCATTTTCAAGTGAACTGCAAGTGGAACGCAAATCCGGAAGCCCGAAAACCGGAAGTCGCGGCACGCGACACACACTGGCGTTTCCACCATCCCACAGCTGCCGTGGTTACACACGATCCCGTGGACACAGCTACAATCCCTCCATTTCCTGCATCAGACATCAGGACCCCGGCTACTGGGAACCAGGCAGGAGGAACCAATAGGAGGACATACGGGTCTTTACACTACAGGAGCGCTCCTGAGACTCACACATGGGTGAAGTATTATAAACACCTTCACAACCAACAACACCTTTCCTCTAAGTGGTGTATGCATACCCTAAATTCTGTGATCATTTCAATATAAAATCAGTACTCAGCTGGTTTTTAAACCAATGTTGTGTTCATATGTGCGCATGAAAATCCAACCAATTCAGCTGAAGGAGAACTATCCTGCTATTTCCTAATTACATAGGTTAATTAAGCTCTCTTCTTTATGATTTAATTTCTGCACAGCTAACAGTTTCTGCTTGGGACTAAAAAATCACCCTAATCTCCTATATAATAGCCCAGATCTGTGATCTTGTGATTCATTTGCTAACGCTGGGCGGAGTCACAACAGTGGGCGGAGTTAGTCAAATGAGTCACAGATCTGTCCAAATCTATAGGACACTAGGAGCAGCTGCAGAAGCAGATAGTATGGACATGGCACAGGCAGGGTGCATACCTCCCAGCTTTCACACACACACACACACATACGGCGAAAAGGGGGTGTGGCTTCACGGGAGGGCCCCGTTTTCGTCAGTGAGGGGGCATGCCCAGCGCTCTGTGAGCTGCTGGCATGCCCCCAGGGGCTGATTATGAGTCCGGGGGGCACAGGGTACTTGAGACAGGGGAGCCCTATCTCATTGCTGTGCCTGCTGTGGGTTGGGGGCGTGACCTAATCGCGGGAAGCGAGGCCACACCCCATTATGCAAATTCCGGGATTTTTTTTTTTTTTTTTATGGAATTTTGGCCCCTCAGCTAGGGCTAAATCCAGAGGAGGTGGTCGCTCCCCCTACACACCCGCACAGGCAGAAGAAAGCAGGGAGACTGCAGCCTCCCTGTAACACCACAGACCTGCCAATACGCAGCAGCGTGTGCTGACTGTAGCACAATGCTGCCGCTGTTGCTGGGGGAGCTTCTGAGCTGGGACAGAGCTACTCGAGCCGGGGGGGCCCCTAAAACTGAGGGGCCAACGGTACGTACCGCCTGCCCCCCCCCCTAATCCGGCTCTGCTGCTGGAACCCCCCCTTAATCCGTACCCCCTGATGCCCCCTCTCCCTCTGTCTCCACTATTCACCGCTGCTCTGCTAAGCAGAACAGCGAGTACAGGAGCTTTCCAACTGCTCCCCCCCCCCCCCCACCGCCGGACACTGCGACCCGCGGGTGGGACAGCGGGACAGACCCCAAAAAATGGGACTGTCCCACGAAAATTGGGACATTTGGGAGGTATGGGGGTGTGTGAGGGGGTATGCCATACTTGACCCCCACATCAGCATACTCAGCAGGGTCTCTCTGGCGGGGAGGAGCGTCACTTTCTGGCACACTCCACGCTTCTTAGCTGTAGTTTTGTGGGTCACCAGCCGCTGTGCACTTTCCGTACTGCCTCTGTTATCTCCAGCCCCTGCGACCCCACCGCTAGCTGCAGCGCTGCCACCCGCAGTGAGTTGCGCCCAGCTCCTTCACACACTTTAGCCGGCGGGTAGCGCCGCAGAAGTCCGCACTGCTTGCAGGCTCTGACCCCCTCCTCCCTCCAGCCGCAGCGTCTCCTGGGAGCTAACCAGTCACTCCCAGTCTCCCCTTACCATAGTGCCCAGCAGCCGTGAGGTCCGCGCCACGTGCATGCTATGACCCCCTCCTCCCTCCAGCCGCAGCATCTCCTGGGGGCTAACCAGTCACTCCCAGTTTCACCTTACCACAGTGCCCGGCAGCTGCACGAGGTCTGCAGTGTGTGACTGAGGAGGGGGGGGGAGTGATGCGGACGGGCAGAGGAAGCAGGAATACAGCCTAAGAGAGTCAGCCATGCCAAGTCTCCACCAGCAGCAGATGCCAACAGGTTGGAGTGGAACAGCAGCAGCCAGCAGCAGTGACTCCGGTAAGACACATCTGTCTGTCACCACTGTTTTGTCCCTAATACCAATCTCTCCCGTGCCCTGTGTCCTGTCATGTCCCTGTCACCCCTAGCCTTGCCCTGTTACCCTTATCCTGGCCCTGTCACCCTTATCCTGGCCCTTTCACCCTTATCCTGGCCCTGCTACCCCTATCCTGGCCCTGTCACCCCTGTGCTTGCCCTGTCAACCCTATACTGGCCCTGTCACCCCTGTCCTGGTCCTGCCGCCCCTACACTGACCCTGTCACCCCTATCCTGTCTCTGTCATTTCTGTCCTGGCCCCGTCGCCCACGTCCTGGCCCCGTCACCCCTGTCCTGGCCCCGTCACCCCTGTTCTGACCCTGTCACCCCTGTTCTGACCCTGTCACCCCTGTCCTGGCCCAGTCAACCCTGTTCTGACCCTGTCACCCCTGTCCTGGCCCTGTTACTGCATACCCTCCAACTACCTTTTTGGCAGGTACAGTACCCGCAGCACCTCCAGACCTCTCCCCAATGCACCACACCTCCGCACCTTCCCCTCCACCACATGCGGCACTCCACCCCTCCCCCACATGCTGTGCCTCCAGATCCCCTACACCACCCGCGGCTCCCAATCCTCCGCCCCTTCACCACCCCCAGCAATATCCAGGCCCCCTCCACCATTCACCCCCCTTATATGTCTCCCCCACACCTGCCCCCCTCCACCCGCAGCATCTGCAGACACCCTCCTCCATCCCCGGTCCCCCCCTCCCCCACCCCTCCCCACCAATGGCACCCCCGCACCTGCCCCACCACCACCTGCAGCACCTCCGGACCTCCTTCCCCATCTGCCGCAACACCCGTACCTGCCCCTCCCCTACCCATGGCGCCTACGGACCCCTACCCCACCAGTGGCACTCCCGCCCCTTCCCATCCCACAGCACCTCCGGAACCCTTCACCCGTCTGCAACATCCCCACACCTGCCCCTCCCCCACCCATGGCACCCCTGCCCCTCCCCCACCTGCAGTGCCTCCGGACCCCTCCCCCATCTGCATCCCCCACTCCTCTGCCCCTCCCCCACCCGCAGCACCTCCCAACCCTTCCCCATCCGGGCCCCACCCCCACTTCCGCCCCCCCCTCCATCCGCAGCATCTACAGACACCATCCGCAGTACCCCCCCGCACCCGCTACATTCTGTACATTGTGGCCTGCAGGTGCTGTTCACGCCATCGCAAGGGGCTGCGCCTCCTTCACCATCGCACACCCTTTCATTGTGCAATATTTAACCACTAACAAAGTAATGCAGGTGATACTCCATATAACACAAATATTGAACCCCAGAAAGGCATGCAAGGGTTAAGGGGGCGTAGCCCCTTGCGACGGTGTGAAGAGCGCCCGTAGGGCGCGATGAAGCACCTAGTCTCCTATATAATAGCCCAGATCTGTGATCTTGTGATTCATTTGCTAACGCTGGGCGGAGTCACAACAGTGGGCGGAGTTAGTCAAATGAGTCACAGATCTGTCCAAATCTATAGGACACTAGGAGCAGCTGCAGAAGCAGATAGTATGGACATGGCACAGGCAGGGTGCATACCTCCCAGCTTTCACACACACACACACACACACACACACACACACACACACTCACACACACACACACACACACGGCGAAAAGGGGGTGTGGCTTCACAGGAGGGCCCCGTTTTCGTCAGTGAGGGGGCATGCCCAGCGCTCTGTGAGCTGCTGGCATGCCCCCAGGGGCTGATTATGAGTCCGGGGGGCACAGGGTACTTGAGACAGGGGAGCCCTATCTCATTGCTGTGCCTGCTGTGGGTTGGGGGCGTGACCTAATCGCGGGAAGCGAGGCCACACCCCATTATGCAAATTCCGGGAATTTTTTTTTTTTTTTTTTTTTAAATGGAATTTTGGCCCCTCAGCTAGGGCTAAATCCAGAGGAGGTGGTCGCTCCCCCTACACACCCGCACAGGCAGAAGAAAGCAGGGAGACTGCTGCCTCCCTGTAACACCACAGACCTGCCAATACGCAGCAGCGTGTGCTGACTGTAGCACAATGCTGCCGCTGTTGCTGGCAGGACGGGGGAGCTTCTGAGCTGGGACAGAGCTACTCGAGCCGGGGGGGCCCCTAAAACTGAGGGGCCAACGGTACGTACCGCCTGCCCCCCCCCCCTAATCCGGCTCTGCTGCTGGAACCCCCCCTTAATCCGTACCCCCTGATGCCCCCTCTCCCTCTGTCTCCACTATTCACCGCTGCTCTGCTAAGCAGAACAGCGAGTACAGGAGCTTTCCAACTGCTCCCCCCCCCACCGCCGGACACTGCGACCCGCGGGTGGGACAGCGGGACAGACCCCAAAAAATGGGACTGTCCCGCGAAAATTGGGACATTTGGGAGGTATGGGGGTGTGTGAGGGGGTATGCCATACTTGACCCCCACATCAGCATACTCAGCAGGGTCTCTCTGGCGGGGAGGAGCGTCACATTCTGGCACACTCCACGCTTCTTAGCTGTAGTTTTGTGGGTCACCAGCCGCTGTGCACTTTCCGTACTGCCTCTGTTATCTCCAGCCCCTGCGACCCCACCGCTAGCTGCAGCGTTGCCACCCGCAGTGAGTTGCGCCCAGCTCCTTCACACACTTTAGCTGGCGGGTAGCGCTGCAGAAGTCCGCACTGCTTGCAGGCTCTGACCCCCTCCTCCCTCCAGCCGCAGCATCTCCTGGGGGCTAACCAGTCACTCCCAGTCTCATCTTACCACAGTGCCCGGCAGCTGCACGAGGTCTGCAGTGTGTGACTGAGGAGGGGGGGGAGTGATGCGGACGGGCAGAGGAAGCAGGAATACAGCCTAAGAGAGTCAGCCATGCCAAGTCTCCACCAGCAGCAGATGCCAACAGGTTGGAGTGGAACAGCAGCAGCCAGCAGCAGTGACTCCGGTAAGACACATCTGTCTGTCACCACTGTTCTGTCCCTAATACCAATCTCTCCCGTGCCCTATGTTCTGTCATGTCCCTGTAACCCCTGGCCTTGACCTGCCACCCTTATCCTGGCCCTTTCACCCTTATCCTGGCCCTGTCACCCTTATGCTGGCCCTGCTACCCCTATCCTGGCCCTGTCACCCCTGTGCTTGCCCTGTCAACCCTATACTGGCCCTGTCACCCCTGTCCTGGTCCTGCCGCCCCTACACTGACCCTGTCACCCCTATCCTGTCTCTGTCATTTCTGTCCTTGCCCCGTCACCCACGTCCTGGCCCCGTCACCCCTGTCCTGGCACCGTCACCCCTGTCCTGACCCTGTCACCCCTGTCCTGGCCCAGTCAACCCTGTTCTGACCCTGTCACCCCTGTCCTGGCCCTGTTACTGCATACCCTCCAACTACCTTTTTGGCAGGTACAGTACCCGCAGCACCTCCAGACCTCTCCCCAATGCACCACACCTCCGCACCTTCCCCTCCACCACATGCGGCACTCCACCCCTCCCCCACATGCTGTGCCTCCAGATCCCCTACACCACCCGCGGCTCCCACTCCTCCGCCCCTTCACCACCCCCAGCAATCTCCAGGCCCCCTCCACCATTCACCCCCCTTATATGTCTCCCCCACACCTGCCCCCCTCCACCCGCAGCATCTGCAGACACCCTCCTCCATCCCCGGTCCCCCCCTCCCCCACCCCTCCCCACCAATGGCACCCCCGCACCTGCCCCGCCACCACCTGCAGCACCTCCGGACCTCCTTCCCCATCTGCCGCAACACCCATACCTGCCCCTCCCCTACCCATGGCGCCTACGGACCCCTACCCCACCAGTGGCACTCCCGCCCCTTCCCATCCCACAGCACCTCCGGAACCCTTCACCCATCTGCAACATCCCCACACCTGCCCCTCCCCCACCCATGGCACCCCTGCCCCTCCCCCACCTGCAGTGCCTCCGGACCCCTCCCCCATCTGCATCCCCCACTCCTCTGCCCCTCCCCCACCCGCAGCACCTCCCAACCCTTCCCCATCCGGGCCCCACCCCCACTTCCGCCCCCCCCTCCATCCGCAGCATCTACAGACACCATCCGCAGTCCCCCCCCGCACCCGCTACATTCTGTACATTGTGGCCTGCAGGTGCTGTTCACGCCATCGCAAGGGGCTGCGCCTCCTTCACCATCGCACACCCTTTCATTGTGCAATATTTAACCACTAACAAAGGAATGCAGGTGATACTCCATATAACACAAATATTGAACCCCAGAAAGGCATGCAAGGGTTAAGGGGGCGTAGCCCCTTGCGACGGTGTGAAGAGCGCCCGTAGGGCGCGATGAAGCACCTAGTTCTATATATATGTGCATGGAATCTGATCCTAATTGCTGAAGGAGAACTACCACTTTTTTTAGATTAGGTGCATGTGGTTAAGTGAATTTTTGAAGGAGTAATCTACTAATTAAATCATCAGTCTGTGTGGAGCCATTAACATCATGCGGTACTAACAAAATTATTGTTTGTTGGTCTTATGGTAAATGTATTAATTTTGTTTTATTGTGTGTATTTTAAGATTTTATATCTTATTAGCAATAAATTTCTAATTTGTATCAAAACAGCAGTCGGTTATTCTATATATCATTGCGCCTTTACTTCTTTTTTCTTGGTTGCATTTTGCATGTTGGGTGGATACCCAGGTCCACATTGGGAAGGCAGCCGATTATAGTTTGTCCTCTCTCTTTTCTTAGAGATTAAGTACATATTAATCTAGCGCCAGACACTTTGGTTTTGTGGAATACTAAGAATTGCAATAAAAGATTAGTGGTATCTGGATAATAGGTCGACAGAAGGCAAGCATTAGGTCGAAACAAATGGTCAACATGTATATGTTCGACATGGACAATAGGTCAATAAAAAGCTCGATGTGACAATGGTCGACACAAGTTATAGCCGACATTTTTTTTAATTTTTTTTAGGACTATTTCATACTTTACCATCCACGTGTACTACAATTGGAAACGGTATCTTGCCTGAAGCTGCGAGTCAGGGGAGGGGACATGGTAAATTATTTGGGGTTCACATGCTGAAAGGGAAATATTGACACCTAAACACCATAAAAAAAAAAAAAAAAAATGTCGACCTTTTCATGAGTGTCGACATGTTGACCCTTACATTCTCGTGTTGAGATGTTGACCCTGACAAACTTTTGACCATGTTGACCTGGTGCACGTGGACCATTTGGTGTACACCTAGACATTGTCAATCTTCTGGCTGCCGACCCTTTGATCCATAACCAAGATCCGTACACAGTTCCTCCATAGATATCTCAGTGAGTAAAATACAGGAAACAATTAGGAAATAATATTAGTGATGATAATGACTACAAACATTTTTGGGACTGAAGGTGCGGGTGTCGTTGCCAGTCCACAAGGGAAAATCACCCATGTACAAAAAAGAAAAAGAAAAAAAGAAGAGGAGAGTGCAGGACAGCGCGAGGAGCGTGAAAACCGCCATGGGATGTAAATATCTATATCATGAAAAATTATACAGTATAAATGAAATATACAGTGAGCTTTATACTGATGATGTGCTAGGTATATAATGACACCAGTACATATTATGAAGAGGTATAGATGGTGTTAATTAAAAAAAATAAAAAAACCTCATTAATATAAAAATATCACATCAGCCTGCCCGGGACCGGTTTTGACGTCAGACACCCGTCCTGCAAATACATGGACACGCCTGCGTTTTTCCAGCCACTCCCAGAAAACGAGCAGCTGACACCCACAAACGCCTTCTTCCTGTTAATCTCCTTGCGATCACATGTGCGAATGGATTCTTCGCAAAAACCCATCGCTGAGCGGCGATCCGCTTTGTACCCGTGCGATGCACCTGCGCATTGCGGTGCATATGCATGCGCAGTTTATACCTGATCGCCCGCCGTGCGAAAACGCAGCCTAGCGATCACGTTTTCGCACAGCGGTTGATCAGATCCGAGCTGTGCATGCATATGCACCACACTGCGCCGGGGCGTCGCACGATTTCAACGGGGATCGCCGCCCAGCGACGGGTTTGAGCGAAGAATCCATTTGCACGGGCGTTCGCAAGGAGATTGACAGGAAGAGGGCGTTTGTGGGTGGCAACTGACCGTTTTCAGGGAGTGTCCGGGAAAATGCAGGCAGGATCAAACATTTACAGGGCGGGTGTCTGACGTGAAATCCGGTCCCGGATAGGCTGATGTGATCACAGCGGCTGAGTAGGTCCTGGGCTGCACAGAGACTGCACTGCTCTGCTACACATGCGCTCACACACTTGCACAGCAAAAATAAACCACCCCTGTAGGCGGCGACTATCTGATCGCAGGACTGCAAAAATCACAGCCTAGCGATCAAATCTGAATTACCCCGCAGCCAGACATGATATTATATTGGTTTGCTCCCACTGTGTGCCGCCTTTAATGCAAGATGCTAAACTTCTACAAAACACTCATTAACCCCTTGTGTGACTGCCGCCCTGGGTCAGGAGTAAGCCAATGTACATTGTATATACTAGTGATCACACACAACAGGGTGCAGCAAAGTGAGATACACACAGAGGATATACAGTATAATGATGAGGGACCTGCGTGTGATGATGACAGCAATCTCTCACACCTGTCTCCTGCAGAAAGTGACTTATCACACCCAATGTCAGATAAACATTTCACCTGACTTCAGAAGCCGATAGGGTGACATGTAACTGGGGATGATGAAATGTAACATATTAATGATAGAATAAAGCAATTACTGGTTATCCCGGGATGACCGCATCTCAGTATATCTGTAGGATCCAGAAATAAAGGTTTCACTTTCGTTATTGTGATTCAGTTTCCCAGAAATGGGGAGAGCCAAATGCAGCAACAGCCGTCCAAGGTGCAGTGACCGCAGTACAGTATATAGACATTGTAACACATACAGTAATGTTTCAATTCATTCTTTGTTTACAGGGCCGGCCCTAACCAATATGATGCCCTAGGCAAGATTTTGGTTGGTGCCCCCTAGCACCACCACTGGTTGCACCTCTTTCCCAGCACCATCACCCCTCACACATAGCAGTCCTTATTTTGGTGTTTGTACCCCCTATATTTTAAATAGGAACAGTTCGCACATTTGGCGCACAGCCCAAAAAGGGTGTGTTTTTGCTGGCAAGGGGCATGGCCACACAATAGTAACCCCAATTCCAATTACGCCACACAGTACTGCAACTTTATTCACATTTGATCATGCGATAGTGTCCATAATTCATATTACATCCCACAGTAGTATTACTTTACCTTATAAACATTACTCCTCACAGTAGAGCCCCTTATTCACATAACATCACATTGAATTGCTCCTTATTCACATTACACCACACCCTATTGCTCTTTATTCATATTAGATGACACAGTAGTGCCCTTTCTATATGCAACGCCACATAGTAGAGCACCCTATACACATAATGCCACACATTAGTAATGCATTTATACACATAATTCCACACAGTAATGCCCCTTACACATTATTAATGTCCTTATAAACATAATGTGCCTTACACATTATGACAACCTTTATTAATGCCCTTTTACACATAATGTCCCTTACATATATGCCACACATTATTAATGTACTTATACACATAATGACACACAGAGTGCCCCCTACACATTTGCTGCACATTATTAGTGCCCCTATACACATAATGACACACATACAGTAGTACCCTGTTACACATATGCCACACATTATTAATGCCCTTATACACATAATGACACACATAGTGCCCCTTACACATGTGTTGCACATTATTAATGCATTTTTACATGACACACATAATGCTCCTTACACATATTCCGAACACTACTGCACAACCAACCCACTCACATGCACACAGCACTCACACTTTCACTAACACTGTGACCTCTGCCTCTGCTTGGATACAGATGTGTCCTCATAAATCTTGCCTCAATGCTAACGTCGGGCACCTTTTTTTAATGAAAATGCATCTTATTTGCATTGCTATGTGGCTAGGATGCACAAGCAGATTCTGCTGATTAAAATGATATGCAGCATGCCTATATACTGTGTGAGACTGTGGTTGTATCTGCATATGAAATGCTATACAGAATATAGGCATGCCGCATATCATTTTAATCAGCAGAAGCTGCAGATGCCCCTAGGCATATCAAATGCCCTAGGCAATTGCCTAGTTTGCCTATAGCTATGGCCGGCTCTGTTTGTTTACACAGTATATACTCTAACACAACTCATCATTTCAAGACATTTCAACTATAATAACACAATAGCACAACTATAATAACACAATGTTATTTATGTAGTTATAATAAGATTTTAAACCATACTTGCCTACTCTCCCGGAATGGCCGGGAGGCTCCCGAAAATCGGGTGTCCCTCCTGGCCTTACGGAAGAGCAGGCAAGACTCCCGGAATCGTGGGTCCCCCTGCCCGTCCACCCACTTTGTGTGTAAAGTGGGCGGTTCGGGCAGTTGATGACGCGATTCTTGCAGAATCGCTTCATCATAGCCACGCCCCCTGCAGTGTAATGCAGGATATAGCGGCATTACAGAGTGGGGGGCGTGGCTTAAAGCGGTGTCAGTGAGACTCCGCCCCCGCCCCGCCCTTGCTCCGCCCCCACCCCGCCTCCGGACCACATCCAGCCCTCCCCTGCCCCCTTGCTGTGCCGACCTGGCTGCTCTCTCCCGCAGAGAGCAGACAGAATGTCGACAACTATGTTTTAAACCTACCGGTAAATCTATTTCTCCTAGTCCGTAGAGGATGCTGGGGACTCCGTAAGGACCATGGGGTATAGACGGGCTCTGCAGGTGATAGGGCACCTAAAAGAACATTGACTATGGGTGTGCACTGGCTCCTCCCTCTATTCCCCTCCTCCAGACCTCAGTTAGAGAACTGTGCCCAGAGGAGATGGACAATACAAGGCAGGATTTAGCAATCCAAGGGCAAGATTCATACCAGCCCACACCAATCATACCACGTAACCTGGATCATACATAACCAGTTAACCGTACGAACAACAACAGTAACGGTCCAAGACCGATTCCAACTGTAACATAACCCTTATGTAATCAACAACTATATACAAGTCTTGCAGAGTTTCCGCACTGGGACGGGCGCCCAGCATCCTCTACGGACTAGGAGAAATAGATTTACTGGTAGGTTTAAAATCGTATTTTCTCTTACGTCCTAGAGGATGCTGGGGACTCCGTAAGGACCATGGGGTTTATACCAAAGCATCCAATCGGGCAGGAGAGTGCATATGACTCTGCAGCACCGACTGAGCAAACGCAAGGTCCTCATCAGCCAGGGTATCTAACTTGTAGAATTTAGCAAAAGTGTTTGACCCCGACCAAGTCGCCGCTCGGCAAAGTTGTAATGCCGAGACGCCTCGGGCAGCCGCCCAAGAAGAGCCCACCTTCCTAGTGGAATGGGCCTTAACCGAATTTGGTACCGGCAATCCAACCGTAGAGTGAGCCTGTTGAATCGTATTACAGATCCAGCGAGCAATAGTCTGTTTCGAAGCAGATGCGCCAATCTTATTGGCCGCATACAGGACAAACAGGGCCTCTGTTTTCCTAATTCTAGCCATCCTGGCTACATAAACTTTAAGGCCCTGACTACGTCCAGGGATCAGGAATCCTCCAGGTCACTTGTAGCCACAGGCACCACAATAGGTTGATTCACATGGAATGAAGAAACCACCTTAGGCAAAAATTGCGGACGTGTCCTTAATTCAGTTTGATCCACATGAAAAATCAAGTAGGGGCTCTTGTGTGACAAAGCCACCAATTCTGATACTCGCCTTGCCGATGCCAAGGCCAACAACATGACCACCTTCCAAGTAAGAAATTTCAACTCAACCGGTTCAAACCAGTGTGATTTAAGGAACTGCAACACCACATTGAGGTCCCATGGTGCCACTGGAGGCACAAAAGGGGTCTGGATGTGCAGCACTCCGTTTACAAACATCTGGACTTCTGGAAGAGAAGCCAATTCCTTCTGAAAGAAAATCGAGAGGGCCGAAATCTGACCCTTAACAATGCGTAATTTCAGGCCCATATCCACTCCTGTTTGTAGGAAGTGGAGAAAATGACCCAGATGAAAATCTTCCGTAGGTGCATTCTTGGTCTCACACCAAGACACATACTTTCGCCAGATACGGTGATAATGCTTAACCGTCACCTCCTTCCTAGCCTTTATTAAAGTAGGGATGACCTCTTCCGGAATCCCCTTTTTTGCTAGGTTCTGCATTCAACCGCCATGCCGTCAAACGTAACCACGGTAAGTCTTGAAATACACAGTGCCCCTGTTGCAACAGGTCTTCCCTCAGCGGAAGAGGCCAGGGATCTCCTGTGAGCATCTCTTGTAGATCGGAGTACCAGGCCCTTCGAGGCCAGTCTGGGACAACGAGTATCGTCTGTACTCTTCTTCATCTTATGATCCTCAACACTTTTGTGATGAGAGGAAGAGGAGGAAACACGTAGACCAATTTGAACATCCACGGTGTTATCAGAGCGTCTACTGCTACTGCCTGAGGGTCCCGAGACCTGGCACAATACCTCAGAAGTTTTTTGTTGAGGCGTGACGCCATCATGTCTATTTGAGGATTTCCCCAAAGACGTATTATATCTGCAAAGACTTCTTGATGAAGTCCCCACTCTCCTGGATGGAGATCGTGTCTGCTGAGGAAGTCTGCTTCCCAGTTGTCCACTCCCGGAATGAAGACAGCCGACAGAGCGCTGACATGATTTTCCGCTCAGCGAAGAATCCTGGTGGCTTCCGCCATCGCGACTCTGCTTCTTGTCCCGCCTTGGCGGTTCACATAAGCCACTTCTGTGACATTGTCTGACTGAATCAGAACCGGTAGGTTTCGAAGAAGACTCTCCGCTTGTCGATGGCCGTTGTATATGGCCCTGAGTTCCAACACATTGATGTGAAGACATGACTCCTGGTCTGACCAAAGTCTCTGAAAATTTCTTCCTTGTGTGACTGCTCCCCATCCTCGGAGGCTCACGTCCGTGGTAACCTGGATCCAATCCTGAATTCCGAATCTGCGACCCTCCAGTAGGTGAGCACTTTGCAACCACCACAGGAGAGACACCCTGGCCCCTGGGGACATAGTAATTTGTCGATGTAAGTGTAGATGGGACCCGGACCACTTGTCCAGAAGTTCCCATTGAAAAGTCCTTGCGTGGAACCTTCTGAATGGGATGGCCTCGTAGGCCGCCACCATCTTTCCCAGAACTCGAGTGCACTGGTGAACAGACACCCTTTTCGGTTTCAGCAGGTCTCTGACCATGTTCTGGATGTCCTGAGCTTTCTCCATTGGAAGGAAGACCTTCATTTGTTCCGTATCCAGTATCATACCTAGGAACGGTAGTCGAGTTGTCGGAATCAACTGTGACTTCGGTAGATTCAGAATCCAACCGTGTTGCTGGAGAAGTATGGGATAATTGTGACTCCATGCTTGCACAGGACCACCACCATTTCCGCCATTATCTTGGTGAAAATCCTCGGGGCCTTGGAAAGTCCAAACGGCAACGTCTGAAATTGGTAATGACAATCCTGTACAGCGAATCTCAGGAATTCTTGATGTGGGGGAAATATATAGGGACATGAAGGTACGCATCCTTTATGTCCAGAGACACCATAAACTCCTCCTCCTCCATATTGGCTATTATCGCTCTGAGCGAATCCATTTTGAATTTTAATCTTTTTATGTACAGGTTTAGGGATTTCAGATTCAAGATAGGTCTGACCGAACCGTCCGGTTTCGGGACCACAAAGAGGGTTGAGTAGTAACCTCTTCCTTGCTGGTTCATGGGAACCCTGATTATCCCTTACTGTATATACAGCATTTGAATTGCAGCTAACACTACATCCCGTTCCAACGAGGAAACTAGTAGGGCCGACTTGAAAAATCGGCGCAGGGGCACCTCTTCGAATTCCAGTTTGTAACCCTGGGAAACTATTTCTAACACCCAGGGATTCAGGTCTGAGCTGACCCAGGCCTGGCTGAACCGTCGAAGACGTGCGCCCACTGGTGCGGACCCCCTCAGGGGAGTCCCGGCGTCATGCTGTGGGTTTTGGAGCAGCCGGGGAGGACTTTTGTTCCTGGGTGCCTGCCGAAGCAGGTGCTCTTTTGCCTCCGCCCTTACCTCTGGCAAGGAAGGAGGATCCCCGACCTCTTCTGGACTTGTGCGACCGAAAGGACTGCATCTGATAGGGTGGTATTTTCTGTTGCTGTTGGGGAATATATGGTAAAAAATTTGATTTACCTGCTGTAGCTGTGGAAACCAGGTCCGTCAGCCCATCCCCAAACAATACCTCACCCTTATAGGGTAGTACTTCCATATGCTTTTTGGAATCCGCATCACCCGTCCATTGGCGAGTCTATAAGGATCGTCTCGCTGAGATCGACATGGCATTGGCCCTAGAAGCCAGCAATCCAATGTCTCTTTGAGCATCCCTCATAAATAGGACTGCGTCTTTTATATGGGCTAGAGTTAAGAATATAGTATCCTTATCCATATTTTCAAAATTATCTGTAAGCTCATCTGCCCAAGCTGCAACTGCGCTACACACCCGTGCCGACGCAATTGTCGGTCGTAGTACAGCACCCATATGAGAATAAATACACTTTAAGGTAGTTTCTTGCCTTCTATCTGCAGGGTCCTTAAGGGCCGCTGTGTCAGGAGACGGTAGCGCCACCTTCTTGGACAAGCGCGTCAGGGCCTTGTCCACAGTGGGGGGGGGGGGGTAATTCCCAAATCTCCCTGTCCTGTTTAGGGAAGGGGTATGCCATATAAATTATTTTGGGGATCTGCGGCCTCTTCTCCGGAGTCTCCCAAGCTTTTATAAAGAACTAATTTAATTCATGAGATGTGGGAAAATTAATCATCTGTTTCTTTTCCTTAAACATGTGTACCCTTGTGTCGGGGACCGAGGGTTCATCCACAATATGCAACACATCCCTTATTGCCACAATCATACACTGAATGGTTTTAGGGTGCCATTTTACTTTGTCATAGTCGACACTGGAATCAGAGTCCATGTCGGTAGTAGTGTCTTGTGTTAAGGGAAGTTTTTGAGACCCAGACGGGCCCTGTGAATCGGTCCAATCCGAGGATTGACCACCTGATGTTCCCCTTAATTCAGCCTTATCAAGCCTCTCATGTAAAGATGTCACACTTGCATTTAACCTATGCCACATGCTCATCCAATCCTGAGTCGGCACCAGCGACGGGGACACACCACTCATTTGCTCCACCTCCTCCTTGGAGAAGCCTTCCACTTCAGACATGTCGACACACACTTACCGACACCCCACACACACAGGGTGTTACCTATAAGGGGACAAAACCCCAACCAGGCCTTAGAGACAGAGAGAGAGACAGAGAGAGAGACAGAGAGAGAGTATGCCAGCACACACTCAGCGCCCAAACACTGGAACATATGACCAGATAGCGCTTTTATATATTTATAATGTTAATCTCCACTCACTGCGTCGCCAATGTGCCCCCCTCCTCTTTTTTCCAGCCTGTGAAGCTCAGCAGGGGAGAGAACAGGGAGCCAGCGTTTTCTCATGCAGCCTCTGTGGAGAAAATGGCGCTGGTTAGTGACGAGGATCAAGCCCCGCCCACCCGACAGCGGGCTTCAGTCCCCTCATGATATTGTAAGAAAATGGCGGGGTCCGTGGATTTACTGTCCCACAGCCTAATCCAACATATTTATGCCCAAATTGAGGTTTATTGCTGTCCAGGACGCCCTCCTGCACCCTGCACCCTACAGTGCCTCTTGTGTGTGTGTGACTGGGAGCAATGGCGCGCAGCTTACCGCTGCGCGCTTACCTCATGAAGATCTGATGTATTTTGCCGCTGAAGTCTTTTCCTCAATACTCACCCGGCTTCTATCTTCGGCATCTGTGAGGAGGACGGTGGCGCGGCTCCGGGACGAACCCCAGGTGAGACCTGTGTTCCGACTCCCTCTGGAGCTAATGGTGTCCAGTAGCCTTAGAAACAGAGCCCAACCTCACAAGCCAGCTCTGCTTCTCTCTCCTCAGTCCCATGATGCAGGGAGCCTGTTGCCAACAGGACTCCCTGAAAATAAAAAACCTAACAAAATTCTTTAAAACAGCAAACTCTTAAGAGCTCACTGCTTTGTACCCTTTTTCCTCTGGGCACAGAATCTAACTGAGGTCTGGAGGAGGGGCATAGAGGGAGGAGCCAGTGCACACCCATAGTCAAAGTTCTTTTAGGTGCCCTATCTCCTGCGGAGCCCGTCTATACCCCATGGTCCTTACGGAGTCCCCAGCATCCTCTAGGACGTAAGAGAAAATTCATTTTGATGAACATCATCTTCTCCACATTTTCTGGAAGTAACCTTGTACGCCGATCGCTGACAAGGTTACCGGCTGCACTAAACACTCTTTCGGAGTACACACTGGAGGAGGGGCAACTTAGGTAAAATAAAGCCAGTTTCTGCAAGGGCCTCTAAATTGCCTCTTTTTCCTGCCAGTATACGTACGGACTGTCTGACGTGCCTACTTGGATGCGGTCACTCATATAATCCTCCACCATTCTTTCAATGGTGACAGAATCATATGCAGTGACAGTAGACGACATGTCAGTAATTGTTGGCAGGTCCTTCAGTCTGGACCAGATGTCAGCTTTCGCTCCTGTCTGCCCTGCATCACCGCCAGCGGGTGGTTTTGGAAATGTTATCCTTTTCCTGGAAGCTCCAGTGGCGTGAGAAAATGAAGGAGGAGCTTTTGGCGGGTCACGTTCCACTTGACTTGACAAGTATCTCACCAGCAGGTATTTGTACCTCTGCAGACTTGTGTCTGCCAGAAAGAGAGATACAATGTAGGCTTTAAACCTAGGATTGAGCTCGGTGGCCAAAATGTAGTGCTCTGATTTTAACAGATTGACCACACGTGAATCCTGGTTAAGCGAATTAAGGGCTCCATCCACAAGTCCCACATGCCTAGCGGAATCGCTCTGTTTTAGCTCCTCCTTCAATGTCCCCAGCTTCTTCTGCAAAAGCCTGATGAGGGGAATGACCTGACTCAGGCTGGCAGTGTCTGAACTGACTTCACGTGTGGCAAGTTGAAAGGGTTGCAGAACCTTGCACAATGTTGAAATCATTCTCCACTGCACTTGAGTCAGGTGCATTCCCCCTCCTTTTCCTATATCGTAGGTAGCTGTATAGGCTTGAATGGCCTTTTGCTGCTCCTCCATCCTCTGAAGCATATAGAGGGTTGAATTCCACCTTGTTACCACCTCTTGCTTCAGATGATGGCAGGGCAGGTTCAGGAGTGTTTGGTGGTGCTCCAGTCTTCTGTACGCGGTGGCTGAATGCCGAAGGTGGCCCGCAATTCTTCGGGCCACCGACAGCATCTCTTGCACGCCCCTGTCATTTAAAAAAAAATTCTGCACCACCAAATTCAATGTATGTGCAAAACATGGGATGTGCTGGAATTTGCCCACATGTAATGCACGCACAATATTGGTGGCGTTGTCCGATGTCACAAATCCCCAGGAGAGTCCAATTGGGGTAAGCCATTCTGCGATGATCTTCCTCAGTTGCCGTAAGAGGTTGTCAGCTGTGTGCCTCTTCTGGAAAGCGGTGATACAAAGCGTAGCCTGCCTAGGAACGAGTTGGCGTTTGCGAGATGCTGCTACTGGTACCGCCGCTGCTGTTCTTGCTGTGGGAGGCAATACATCTACCCAGTGGGCTGTCACAGTCATATAGTCCTGAGTCTGCCCTGCTCCACTTGTCCACATGTCCGTGGTTAAGTGAACACTGGGTACAACTGCATTCTTTAGGACACTGGTGAGTCTTTTTCTGACGTCTGTGTACATTCTCGGTATCACCTGCCTAGAGAAGTAGAACCTAGATGGTATTTGGTCCCGGGGACACAGTACCTCAAGAAATTCTCTAATTCTCTGTGAACTAACGACGGAAACCAGACGCACGTCTAACACCAACACATGTGATCGCACTGCGATTCGATAAATATTAAGTGCAGCACATACTATCTTGAGACGCGAGATTCGACACGTCGAAAGGTACCTAAAATGTGCATACAACCATTCAATTTCTCTCACAGATGCGGTCAAAATTGAAGGTTAGCACCGATCATCTCACAATGTATGGGCACCATTGGTAAGGCCCTGTGTGTAATCAGGTGGATTGGGCTTTCATCTGTATGTACAGAAAAATATGTCCCCCAAGAGGTATTTCGGGAGCAATTAGTGGAGGACGAAACCAGGAAATGGTCATTAAATATTGAACAATATAAATGCCAATAATTAATTTGAATGTTATTAATTAAATGAGAAAGTAAAAACTCAGTTGTGTGCATATGTAAACTGACAAAAATCCCAGTATGTGGGCAGACGGGCACCCATAGTATACTGTATGTGCCCATCTTACGTCAGGCTTATATAAATTACACTCACGCCCATGGATAAAATCCTCCGTTTGAATTTGGGAATAAACATGTGGGTTTACAAAAGTGGAGAAGTTGCCCATAGCAACCAATCTGATTCTAGCTATGATCTTATAGACACGTGATAAGTAAAATGTGATTGGTTGCTAAATGCAACATCTCCACTTTTGTAAATCCCCACTTTAGTAAATATGCTCCTAGGAGCCTGCATACAGTATGTGCACTGGCATAAATCCACCCAGCCTCAGCCCCAATGCATGTACAGTAACATTTCCATACTAGCAGATGCACAGATGAGAACATAAAGGGTGATCAGCTCTTTCCCAGAATTTGTGTCACTGTTCTCAGAAGTCTAATATGAGACAGAAAGTGAAAGCGTCTATATATATATGTGATACCCAGGACTAGAGACTGGACTGATTTAATTCAGAAGGGTATCACTGGGGATTATTAACCGAACTCAGGGTCACTATAGCCCCGTGGATTGGGAGTATGGTCTTTACTGTGTGCCTAATTGGGGAATATGTGGGTCACTAGGACCTAGCAGAGACTGTGCAGAGGAGACTGGTTTTGTCCCGTGCCGCTGGCGGGACAGATACGGGTACCTGAGTTGAGGGAGATAAAAGGAGGAGAGTCTCGAGCGCAGAGGAGGCTGTGAGGAGAAGAGGTGACGAGAGTGACGGCGCGTCTGCAGCGGGAGAGACGGAGACAATCACCGGGTCCTGAGTGCGGAGCCGAAGAGGACTGACTCATGAACAATACTTACCGCTTTCCCTGATTGAGTCACGATCACCCCGGGCGGAGACTGAGCCGGAGTCGGGCGGAGTGGAGAGCCGCGGGGTCGAGCGGTATGCACATGCCGAGGATCGCGTTGGCCCATGAGGGAGACAGACACAGAGTGAGTGACGGGCCGTGTGACAAGGGAGATATTATAGTGGCAGCCCGTAGAAGCAGTCAGTAGGACGGCAGGAGGTGGAGGCATAACCTCATACATGGGAAGGATATGTCAGGTCATTAAAAGTTAAACGCAGTGGCAATTAAGAAGAGACTGTTTAGATAGGTCCTTACATTGTTTTAATTAGCCACAGACTATTAACTACTAAAAGCTCATACCAGCACAGTGCAGAAAGGAGAGACACCGCTATAATAAATTCCATCAGGACTTAACGGTGCATATAAATAAAAAGATAGGAGCAACAGCTGAATTGATAATTCTTCCCCTCTAAATGCTTCTCCCAGCCAACAGCCTGTCAGTCTGCAGAGTGTTATAAGTGTCTCAATCGTTGTTACAGCAGTCTACACTGATATACGTCCTCGCCGTTACCTGAGGTGATATATAACTGCAGTGGTTAACCGGCAGTAAAACAAAAGAAAGTATAGCTAAACTGCAGTCTGCTATTCCCGATGGTAATTCAGACCTAGTCGACAGGAAGATACAGTAAGAATAGGATATTGTTACCAATTGAAAGGGAAAGTTCCTTTAGTACAAGACACATTGTACCAGCTATTTCTTGGAAAGGATTACAAAACAAAAGTAAAAATAACTCTTGCCCAGAGGTGATATATTACAGCTTTATTTGCAATTTTTCCTAAAGTAAAAGGAAAACCATTGACTAGTTAACCAATGTGCACCAACGTACGAAATTCAGCTGAACTGTAAACTAAACAGGGGTTAACAGGACAATAAATTACATTCTTGTGGGAGGGTCATTGTAGAAGTATAAGCAAAATTATATGTGTTGATGCAAATGTAATTTTTCTATGGTATGCCTGTTTGAATATTCTGTTGAAAATACTAACCTTTGTTTAGGAATTAATAGCGACAACCATCGAAGAATCCAGTTAAATAAAATTGTTTGGTATTAGATGCCTTCCAATAGAGTAAGTGGTCTGATATATTTTATTGTTAAATCACTTTCCTTCTTCAGTTAAATCTCATGTAGTTGAATTGAGAAATTTATTTCATAGTACAGATTGTATTAGGATCCACGTAGATTCCGGGGAACTGGAGTACTGGAAATAAACAAAGAGATCATTAACATTAGACTTTATACAGAAACACCTTAAAAGAAGATTATACTTACCTTATCACCTAACACGATCAATAAACTATTAAAATAATTCAGTTTATTCATTCGGATTATCACATATATATCTATATATATCATTTATATATAATCCCTCCCGGTGTATCAGTGCCAGCTAATCAATGAAAGATAAATGATACAATAATGACCTTGTTACTCTGCCAGCTATTTTATAACACCCAACATGAACCCACTGATCCGAGATACTGTTTATCAAGGTGCTGATATAGCTATATTGCCAAAAAAAGTCACCCTGTAAACACAGCACGCAGCTACACCGGTTATATCTTATATAAAGGGCCCTAGCAGCCGGTAGCTTTAATAGTATAATCTCTGAGGCGGTGAGTTCCTTCAAATGTTTGTGAAACAAGATATCAAGTGACTTACAATGTATGGAAAACTCTACGGGGCAGGTTCAATTGGGAGCGAGGTTTAGCGAGGTAAAAAAAACTTAAATACCTCGCGCCCAATTTTGGATTACCATGGGTGTGTGCGCTCTTGATACCCGCAGTATCCAATTAAAAAAAGTGGTCGCTGGGTTTTCAGGACTGAAAATCCCATGGCACGTAACTAAAACCCCAAAACTGATACGCACCTGTCCGGAGGTTTCTGGTGGTCTCCATGGCTCCCGGTGGTCTCCCCTTCATCTTCTGACTGTGGAGGGGGCTGCTGGGAGGATCAGTGGGTGCTGGGAGGCACAAGCAGTGGTGCCGAGAGGGGGGAGGGGGATGGGGTACTATTTACCCATGCCCGGGCCTGTTGGAGGGGTCCCATAGTTTTCTTACAATTGTCTTCTTCACATCACAGACCGAGCACACACCCCTCGCAGTGTACTGGAGACGCAGGGCTGTGACTTTAACCACACAGGAATTAGATTTACATACAAAGGGGTCTATTTACTAAGCCTTGGATGGCGATAAACCCAGCCTGAGACATGGCAGTTAGGAGGTGATTGGCCGGTACTTTACCTCCGTCCACTTTATCTCCATCCAAGGCTTTAGTAAATAGACCCCAAAGTCTCAGAAGCACAACGAGTACCTGGTGTGAGAAAAACACTCGCCCACTGCACTTCATATGCAGATTCAGACGCAGTTACGCACAGATGTACAAATGACGCACATCATATTGGTCAGCGCAATCGAGCAATGTGGTTTTGTCACCCCAGGTCTTTTATTTATGTAAATAAGATGCATCTTTTCGGTGAGAAAGACGATGGTCACGGGCAGGTGCTCAGGACATGGCTTGCTGAGAGGGGGTGTTTGCTGCAACTGCTGCCACCAGGGCAGTCAAGAGCAAGGATGAGCCCAGGTACTGGGGTGTGTGGCCAAATGGTGGAGGTGTGGCCACTCTGTAGTGTTAGAGAGATTATACAGTATGGATATATATGTATATGTGTGTTAGGCGACTGTTTTAGCGATTAATACTAACGTTGCGTGGGTTACATTACAAAGACACTCCACTTAGTGGCATATATTATCTCCTATATATTAGCCCTGTGACTCTGTGGCTGCACTTCTAACGCTGGGTGGAGTCACAGACCCTGCCCTGTCTGTGTCAGCACACCACATGACACACCATAGCAGAAGGGACCACCAGGCAGACACACCATTCTCACTGACGGCCCACACTGGCAGGTAAGCAAGGAGACCCACACACCCTCACCACCCCTCCTCTGCAAACACCCACCACCACCTACTACACCCACCTTACCCACCACGGCGCCACACACACCCGCTACCAAGTCCGGCGCTAGCCCCCCCCTACCATCTGGCTCCCTCACTTCCACCGCCCTTCAGCAGCCCCGTCACCCACAGCTCACGGAGGTGCCGTACAGGACCGCACAGAGCGCTCACCCTGTCTCACGGAGGCGCCACACACCGCAGTGCAAGCCTCCCTCACTACCAAGCCAGCGGCACCTCCATCACCCGCAGCGGTCTGCCTGCTACCTGCGCCTCCCATACCGCTCTGCCTGCGCCCGCCATCTGTCACTCCACCATCACCCAGCACTAATCCACCCCTGCACCCCCACCCCCAACCACCTGTAGCGCACCCCCTCCCCCCACCTTGGGAGTAAGGCTAATATTGTTTGGGGGGGGGTGGGGTTTATAACTTCATGCCTGTTATTGTGCTGGAAGGGGGGGAAGTGGAATGCTTTCACCCACCACAATCCACCCTCCCCATCCACCCCCACCACCATCAGCCACACAACAGTATATCTGCTCTATATAGGAGCCAGCACCCCCCCCCCTCCCTTCCCCACCTTAGAAGTAAGGCTGATATTGGTGGGGTGGGTTGAAGGGGGGGGGGGGGGGAGTAACTTCATCGCTGCTATTGTGCTGGAAGGGGGGGGAGTGAAATGCTTTCTAAAGGGGGGAGGATTACTCATATTGGGGGAGCGGGATGCCTTATATTATGGGGGGGGGCCTGCCTATCTGTTTATGTGTGCCTTTTGCCAGGGTGGGGGTGCGCCAGGATACTGCTGCCATCCCTGACACATTGACAACACTGGCAACAGCCCACTCTCCCCCACCCACACAGCTGCCGGTCACGGTTATGTGGACGTGCACAGGGTCACGACATTGTGCTGATGGGACCTCCCGGTACAGTGTGTAAATCCGTTCCCTCTACCATACACTTTGTGCTGGGGTAGTGGGGAGCCCTGGAACCTTAACTGTGCACCCCGTCATTACATCACTGTGTGTCCGCACCACACCTGCTAACCAACACATGGTGGGGGGGTTTGCATACCACTATCTTACCCTTCTCTGGCCCGCCATAGTGGGGACGCTGGGTATACTATGCAAACACCATACAGCACTACCCAACAGTGTTACATTAACCGTCTAGACACAACCACTTACCCATCGACAATTACACGCCAACACCTACAGTACCTTCCAGACACTCCACAATCCTGCACACCACCACACTCCACACCCACCTCCCTGTCTACACTGCCCATGCATTCCGTCAACCCATTAACACAACAATCTGCCCACAATGGACCCGTTCCACACACAAGCAATAACATGCCAATTCATCTTTCTGCCCCCGCAGTCACTCAACCTTCCACACACACACACACCACAATACCCTACACAAAGCTCACTAAACATAACACACACAGCCATGCCACCTTCCAACAAACTCATCCTATAACACACACATACACCTACAACCTCACCCAGCCCTCACCCCTACACCAATTTATACACTCACCACACCACATCCACACTCACTCACCTAACGGCACAAAACACACCACATTTCATACACCAACCACAATCCATGTACCCCTTGCACAACAAACAACACTCCACACATTGTTCCTTCACCACCCACCACAATCCACCATGCAATACAATCAACACCTACCACATACACACTATGACCCTCAACAATTCTTCTTACTACCCAACAACACTACCCCTTTCGCCTACAAACACACACATGCACTACAGACATATTTCAACGCACACTCCACACTTTCTACTTCACACACCCTACCACCACTCAACAACATCCACTACTTAGCATACCCTACACACACCCAATCACAACACCCCTCACCAACAAATCATTACTACTAAGACCCTACTGCTGTTCAACCTACTTTGTAAATCATAACACTACCCCCAACCTCTCACCACTACAACAATACATACAGAGCTACACACTCACCCCCACTCTATTCCACAGGCAACATACATCTACCCACAAACAAACCAACCATTCCACCACAACTTCACCATCTACTATTCTACTCCTTCACTTTTCTGTCGAGTTTACCGGGGCGTAGCCCCTTACGATGGTGTGAAGAGCGCCCGTAGGGCGCGATGAATCACCTAGTTAGAATATAATTCATGTAGCCCTCACAGAGGGAAAGAGACTGTCGGCTATGACCCCTCATGGAAGGTAAATGAGACAGGCAGAGCAGTTACTGGACTAGGAGTAAAAGGGCGTGTGGCCCCACAGGCTGAGCTGTTATTCTGGATCAAGGCAGACTTGCCTACCTGACCCTCTCCATGAGGGAGAAAATGCTCTGTTCCTGGACTTTCCTGGTAATGTATGATTGCCATCACCTGTGGTGAAACACCTTTCTTATCAATTACCCAGCTCACCACAGGTGATGGCAATCATACATTACCAGGAAAGTCCAGGAACAGAGCATTTTCTCCCTCATGGAGAGGGTCAGGTAGGCAAGTATGGATCAAGGCGCTCTGCAGGGGGTACAAAAAGCTCGTGGGGTGAGCGGGAAAGAGAGCCGCGAGGACGGAGGATATAAAAGGGAGAGAGCGGAGAGACCGTTAGGCTGCAGCGGGAGACAGAGAAGAGGCTGGAGAGGAGACGGTGCTGTGCATCAAGAGACAGCAACAAGCTGCACTGTATGTCTGGCCCCAATACTGCGGTACCTGAGCCTGTTTCCCTCACCAGAGATTGCCAGTGCGGACGGGTCAGTGAACAAGCCAGAGGCAGTGGAGGTTCCAGGAAACAGACACGGCTGGAAAGGGTCGCTTAAGTGGTGACGTGTGTGTGTGTGTGTGTGTCGGCAACCGCACAGCCACAATCATGTGTGAATGAAGCAGCCTGCCGCTCAGCCATTCGGGCAGCCTACTTCAGTCAGGGCTGGTTCTAGGTCTTGTGGCGCCCCGGGCAAAATATAGGGGTGTGGCTTCGAATGGGGGCGTGGTCATGACGCTGAAAGAAAAAATTAAATAAAAAAAATATATACTGTCAAAGTCAGAAAAATGTCTCTATGCACGTTGCCATATTTGCACCGCACACTGGTCCGCGCTGCGCATGCGTACACTCTCCCGTGAAGGCGCATACCCGCAATAGCGTGCACTCGCAGGCGCGGTATGCGTATTTACGGTAGAGTTTATGTAGTCGTAGCGTGCGACTCATTCGTTACATATTTTCACAATTAATGTAGTTTATAGATCATGATCCCTTTGATAGTTTCTGAAAGTTTGGTTAATATAGAAGGTCCCAGTTTAAAGGAATCCCTCTTTGTATTGTACGAAGGGTCTGACAGGAATCATACAGCAGTGTTTGGTACCCATCAGAAGAGTATTTAATTAGTAATATTCCGGTGTTGGTTTGGAGCGTATTAATCGCTCGTGCGAATAGTTATGGACATAAGAAGTTTATGTCCATTTCGATTATTTACACATACTCAGGTATGCGGCGGGAAACCCAGTTTCCCACCCACCTGAGCTGTTGGAAATCGTCACAGCCCACCTGTATGAATCACCCTATGACCTTTTGTTATGATGCAGGGCCGAATTCCTTCGGCCAATGGACAATGGGATTGTAGGGACTATGAGATTGCATTGTGTGTGGGGCATAAATAGGCAGGCCGACCATATCCAACTTCACTCTCTCATCAACGGTTATCTGCTGATAGCCGGGAGCTGGATATCGAGGCGCATGCGATCATACCCTTTGTGCGTAAGTTTTCTCTCCGTAATCATTGTCTTTCTGTGAGCCAATTTCTCTCATCTCTCTCCGTCTCTCTCTCTCTCCTCTTTTCTCTTATATCTCTCATAGTATTATAGCATTGTATTGTATTGCATTTAGGTCAGTGTAGTATTGTCTTTTTGTATTTATTGTTTAGTTCTGTGGTTAGGAAGTCTTTGTTATATTGTAGTGTATCATTTGTACTGTTATCCCCTTTTTACAAGTATATTAGATATAATACAGTTAATAGGCTTCGGACCCTAAACCAGTATCTGTGTATTTTCTATAGTATTAAGTGTTCACTTGAGCGTCGGTGACGCTCAAGCAGCTTTGTAGTTAGTCAGGTTACACAAGGTTGCACGTACACCCTGTATTCACATTAAGGTATTCTGTGTATTTCATTGGTATAAGGTTTAGACATAAAGGTATAGCATTGTGAGCGTCTGCACCGCTGGTGACCTCCTCGTGGTCTCGAGCGTAAGCTACGCCATAGCGAATCATTACTCTAGTCATAGCCAATAACGTGTCCTGTGATCACTGGGCCGTGAGCGAACGTGACGCTTGAGCGTCTCGCTTACTGCTGAGCGATCGTTACGCAAATAGCGTACCATTACAGTACTTCTTAAGTAAACAGCGTACAGTGTTCTTAGACTTCATAAAGGGTTGTTTATACGACAAAGGAATTTAACATTGTCAATTGGGGACTCGTCCGATCCTTCTCATATCTGCACTAGGTAGATCAGCAGACATTATCCCTCAGCAAAGGGTGGGAGATTGTCTCGCAGTTGCTGACGGGATAAGCGTCTGCTTCGCTTAGATAAAGAGTGCTGAAGGAATCCGGGAACCGGAAGTAAGAACAAAACGCTTGTGTCTTTTAAAACTGTTTTATTTCTCTTCTGTCTTGCGTATACACGCACGCATACATTTATCTGCATTTCTTTTTCAATTTCGTATATCACTATTCCTGTTTGCCAATTTTTATAGTTGATAGAAAGTGCTAAAAAGAGATTTGCTGTTAGTAGAGGTAATAGTTAAAGTATAGAACAACACACGGTCTGTCTAGGAGACAAGGCAGTCAGTGTGGATTGCGGTAGATGATCAGGGATCATTTACATTGATAAAAGTATATATTGTGTTACGGTGGATCTTTGCATTGCGTACACGTGTCGCTAACAAAGACTAGCGTACGCAATCCAAAGGCAGACGCACGCAGCGTTCACTACGCAACGTAGCGTCCGGTTACGCCCACGTAGCTCAAGACACAAAAAGTTGGATCTTAGCGCAAAGCGATAATTAGCGCAAAGGCGATAAGTAACGCACAGCGGTAGATAACGCGACGCGGTAAATAACGCAAATCTATTTTTGGAAAAATCTGAAATTTAGTTTAACAGATCCTGCTCCTAATTGGTAACACTGTTGGACTGAAGACAATTTCTGCGCAGAAATAGATATAGAAACAAAGTGTACATGTGTTGAGTGAGTGTGGTTTTGTATACATAAGTTTATACAACTTTAAGGTGGAACCAAAAGGAAAGCCGGGTACTCGTCAAGGGACATACGTGTAAGTGACATATACGGTGGCTAGGGAGGCATCCCTGGTTAAATAATATTTGAGCATTAGAGTATAGCGGACCATAAGGTAACAAGACCAGGAGGTCATAAGGTAACAAGACCAGGAGGTCGTAAGGTAAAAGGTCCGCTATAAAAGTCCAGTGGCACAACCCCTGGGGGCGTTGGTGCAGAACCCATATAGGCCATACAAGCTCATGCTGAAGGAATCGCGGCCGGAAACATCGATTCCATTAAATCTCTCAGTACATAACAGGTAGTGCTTATGTACTGAACGATTGGACCGCACGTAATTGTGTGCAGTAGTTAGTAATCTGACCTAATACCATTAGAGTAAAGTGGTCACAAACGCTATTTGTACATTCTGACGTGATTTGTGTAATTTTTTATTTTTAAAGGGAAGTTCGCTGGTCACTCAGGAACTATCTAACAACCCCACCTTTACTGGAAAGAGTAAGTGTCCTGCGGGTAACCCTCATATGTTCCAGTAAACAGAAGGTTTTTGGTAGGGCCCTGTATCGAGTACGCCAGCACCACGTCGGTGTGATCAGGTCGTATTGGTCGAGGTGGGCGAGTGAGTGGGGTACTCGGTAAACCGCCACCGCCGGCCTACTGTGGAGTAATTTGGTTGTCTGTAAAGGCTTGCTGAAAACCTTGATACAGAAATCCAAGGAGGACTAAGCAACACCTGCAGACTATGGGGGCCAGTTGCTCAGGTAGGGGGCGATCAACCCTGGTTCAGGTTGATTCTGTGAACCGACCAGTTGGGTCGGCACGATATGTAATGTGTGAAAAATATGGAAGTCACACCGAATCTTTATGTGATGAATGGGAGAGAATGACTGTACAAGACAGGGACAAATTCCCAAGAATAGGTAGCTTTAGTCCAGAAGTGTTACAAAATTTAAGGAGGAGGATATGTCTCGTAAAATCAACAAAGAGACGAATTCAACATCATGATTATTTACAGTTATGGCACCAGGAAGGTGAGATACAGAGAGGTTTGGCTCTGGCGGCAGGATCTGGGGCAGTCAGGAAGCTGATAGCCACAGCTCCTCCTCCACCATACATTGCAGGAGAGAAGTTGATTGCGGAGAGAAACGCACTGGGTTGTAAAACACAAACTCTTAGTAACCCTGTAAATGTTAATGATGTTAACCAAATAACTCATGCAAGTATTAACCCGTGCAAGATGTACCCTGTTTTGAACCTTCCTCAGGAGTGTGATCAAGAAGACGATTCAGCAACAATTTCAGCTCTCTCTCTTGCAGCCACCATAGCAGAGACCACAGTAGGCACAGCGACACCCACGAGATTAGTGAAAGCCCCTAGCGGAGGGATAGGTGAGGTCGTGTCAACGGGTAAGTACGGCACCATGCACTACACTGAAACAATTGTACCACAACAAGCTGTAGAATCTACACAGGAAGAGGCTGTTAGAATTGCTCCTGTAAGGGTAATAGCAGTTCCCAATGGAAAAACAGATGTGTCTGGAGCCACTCCCATAAGGAACATTGCCATGTACACTCCATTTTCCAGAATGGAATTAAGAACAATAGTGTCCGAATTTCCTGACCCCAGAAAGGACTTAGTTGCTAGCCAAAAATACATCAGGGATCTAGGTAACACTGTAGAACCCAACAACAAGGATTGGCAGATACTGCTAAGAGCTTGTTTACCTTCCAATGTCGACGCAACTCAATTTTTAGCTGACTGTGCATTGGATAAAGATGTACCGCTTACAGACGTGTACAACAAGGATAATGTAAAAAGGATAAATTTACAGCTAAAGGAGTATTTCCCAGCCGTTGTTAAATGGAACAAGATATTCTCCATTAAGCAAAAGGAGTCCGAAACGGCAACAGAATATTTTCACCGGGCACTATTAGAAATGGCAAAGTACACTGGTATAGAAGACATTAAGACCAACCCAAACCATCGAGAAGTAGCAGTATCTGTACTGATGGATGGTTTGAAAGAAACATTAAAAGCTAGGGTACAGACCACGCAGCCATGTTGGCGAGGTCTGTCAGTGTCCACATTGAGAGAGGCTGCTAATGATCACGACAGAAACATCACTAGGCACAGGGAATCGCAAAGTGATAAGTTGATGTCCGTAAGTATACAGGCGCTGACCACAAGGCAGCCTGCGTGCGTACCACCGAATCCTGTGGGTAAGGCAAGTGTAATAACATGTTTTTCTTGTAACAGACCGGGACACTTTGCACGAGAATGTAGAACAAAGAATGTACAAAGATCTTTTCAACCCCCTAGACAACAACACAACACACGACATTGGGAGCAGGGTCCACAGAGGCGGAGTTTTGAGCCACATACAGGGGAAACAAAAAGATACCCCCCGAACAGAGATTGGCATGCCTCTGGTAGTTCCCAGCTAACTCCCTCACAAGTAGTCGCTGCCAGCAGGATTCAGGGAGGTCAGCATACCCAATAGGGGTGTGGCCATACCTGTAATCTGCAGCCAGTTAAGTTGATTGCCAGCCTTGGAAGTGAACCAGAGATTGCAATCAATGTAGCTGGAAAAACTTTAAACTTTCTTGTAGACACAGGGGCGGCCAAGTCAGTGATAAATTCGACAGTGGGCATGAGAACCACTGGTAGGACAATTCCAGCCATGGGAGTAACAGGAGTAGTCCAGCACTACCCTGTTAGCAAACCAGCCGAGATTACAATAGGGCCTTTGCATACCAAGCATTCCTTTTTGCTGGCTGCATCGGCACCAACTAATCTCCTGGGAAGAGACTTACTATGTAAAATGGGTTGCGTCATTTATTGTACTCCTGAAGGTGTATTCTTGGACATCCCTGAGAATCACGCTCAGGAAGTACGAGACATGTTAGACTCCCCATCAAAATTAATGTCACATTCCATTATGACAAATAGGAATCCATCCCAAGTAGAAGAGATGACATCTCAGATACCAGAGTCACTTTGGACAAAAGATGGACAGGACACTGGATTAATGGCAAACGTAGCTCCAGTAGTTGTACAAGTAAAAGATGGTAGGATAGCTCCAAAAATCCCACAGTATCCTCTGAAGCCAGATGTGGAGTTAGGAGTTTTCCCAGTAATAGAGCGCTTGCTACAACAGGGCATTCTAGTAAGAACGTCCAGCACAGCAAATAGTCCCATCTTCCCTGTTAAAAAGAGTGGGGGGAGGGGTTACAGGCTAGTGCAGGATCTAAGGGGGATTAACAAAATAGTTGAGAGTCAGTTCCCCGTAGTGCCTAATCCAGCTGTCATCCTAATGCAAATTCCTCCCACTGCCAAATTTTTCACTGTTATTGACCTCTGCTCCGCATTCTTTTCGGTACCTCTGCACCCTGACAGCCAATATTTGTTTGCATTCACATACACAGGAGTCCAATACACGTGGACTCGATTACCCCAAGGTTTCATAGATAGTCCAAGTATATTTTCTCAAGCTTTGCATGATTGTTTACAGTCTTTCCAACCGGAGAGTGGATCAGTGTTGATACAGTACGTGGATGATCTACTACTGTGTTCTGATTCATTGGAGGCATCCCTGAAGGATACGAAACAGCTCCTGTTTCATCTTTCAGACACAGGTCACAAGGTTTCCAAAGACAAGTTGCAATTATGCCAAACTAAGGTAAAATATTTGGGACACTGTCTAACACAAGGACTGAGACACCTGACCGCTGATAGAATCCAAGCCATTAGAGACATGACACTGCCACAAACCCAGCAACAGATCAGAACGTTTTTAGGAATGTGCGGGTATTGCCGTAATTGGATCCCAGGGTTTTCCATATTGGCGCTACCTTTGCAGGAAATGGTCTCTTCAAACAAACCTGATCGGATTTCGCATACAGACGAATCTGAAACAGCATTTGAGAGACTCAAGCAATGCCTAACGCAGGCACCAGCACTAGGTATGCCAGACTATGGGAAACCCTTTGAACTATACGGAACAGAAAGTGCTGGGTGCGCAGCAGGTGTACTAACACAAAAACACGGTGATGCCAGCAGGCCAGTTGCATATTACAGCGCTCAGCTAGATACGGTAGCGCGATCCCTCCCCACATGCTTGCGTAGCGTTGCGGCGATAGCATTGCTAGTGACAAAAAGCGAAGATGTCGTGCTAGGCCACAACCTCACAATCCATACACCGCATGCGGTATCTGCCTTATTGAATTCTGCCCAAACCAGACACGTCTCATCAGCAAGGTTTACGAGATGGGAATTGGCATTAATGGCCCCAGTAAACATCACCATAAGGAGATGCAGTGCATTAAACCCTGCAACATTTCTCCCAGGTGTGCCTGGTCAGACACAAAGGGTGGAAGGTGAGAGTGATGGGGAAGGAGGATTTAATGCAAAGGAAGATACACATGATTGTATGGAATATTTGACCCAAAATTTTACCGCAAGGCCTGACATCAGTGACAATCCACTGGAAGATGCAGAACTCACGTTCTACACGGACGGTAGTTGTCACAGACAGTCAGACTCGGGAGACTTGTGTACTGGATACGCAGTCGTAGATGACCAAGGCACCATAGAAGCGGAACCGCTAGGCCCACCTCACTCAGCCCAGGTTGCTGAACTGGTCGCCCTAACCAGAGCATGTGAATTGGCTAAGGGTAAGTCAGCCAATATCTACACCGATTCTAGATACGCCTTCGGGGTAGTACATGATTTCGGAGCCCTATGGCGGCTCAGAAATTTCATGACGGCAGCTGACACACCGATAGCGCATGCAGTCTTATAAAAAGGCTTCTAACAGCGATACAGGAACCCGACAGAGTGGCTGTTATCAAATGTAAAGCACATACATATAGCCAAGACCCAGTATCCCTTGGTAACAGCCGAGCAGACGAAGCCGCAAAGCTTGCAGCTGCTACCCCCATACAGACAGACACCACACAACTGATGGTATTTAATACCATCAACACACAGAAGTTGTGTGAGATGCAGAATTTGTGTTCCACACAGGAAAGAGCAGTCTGGAAGGCAAAGGGATATGGCCAGGAGTCCTCAGGGCTCTGGACGGATGGACATGGTAAACCGGTGGCCCCCAGGGCATACCTTCCATGTCTGGCTGAAGCAGCTCACGGGCTGACTCATCTAGGCAAGGAGGGGATGTGCAAATTGGTAAGAGCATACTGGTGCGCCCCAGGATTCTCCTCTCATGCGAGTAAAAGAGCAATGTCATGCCTTACCTGTCTGAGAAAGAATGTTGGAAAAGCAATACCTACAGAACCATCCCATATCCCACCTGCCGGCGGCCCTTTCCAGGTAATACAAATTGACTTCATTCAATTACCCCCATGTCGAAATTTGAAATATGTACTTGTTTGTATAGATGTTTTCTCGAATTGGGTCGAAGCTTTTCCAGCAGCCACAAATACCGCTATGTTTACAGCTAAGAAAATTGTGCAGGAATTTGTATGTAGATATGGTATCCCTAGAATCATTGAAAGTGATAGGGGTACCCATTTTACAGGTGATGTCTTTCAAGGAATGTGTAAGTTGATGGGAATTGATAGTAAGCTGCACACTCCGTACCGTCCACAGGCGAGTGCGAAGGTCGAAAGAGTGAACAGCACTATTAAAAATAAATTGAGTAAAGTAATGACAGAGACAGGATTGACGTGGCCAGAAGCTTTACCCATTGTTTTGTATAGCATCAGAACCACTCCCAGGTCCCCCCTTAATCTGTCTCCCTTTGAAATCTTGTTTGGTCGACAACCGCATGTCATGATTAACCCTCAGGATGATCTGAAATGTAACAATGAAGTAACTGTAAAGTACTTGATTAACATGAGTAAACAGTTGAGGAATCAAAATGATAATCTGAAGTTGGTGATTCCTGATTTACCAGATAGTAATTGTCATGACATTGAACCTGGGGATTATGTAATGATACGAAATTTTCTACGCTCAGGTTGTCTTATTGATAGATGGGAAGGACCATACCAGGTCTTATTGACTAGCACCACAGCATTGAAGGTTGCCGAGAGAGAGACTTGGGTCCATTCATCCCACTGCAAAAAGGTTGCTGATCCAGAGAAGTCCCGTGATAAGGAACAGACGGTAGAGGTTGTATCACTGGAGTGTCTGTTCCAGGAGGACTGAGGCGGCACCTGAGCCTTGAAAACCGAAAGCAGTTGTCGACTCCCTTCTCCCTTTTATTGTTTTTCTCCACTTCCCAGCCCCTCTCCCTTAAAATTTCTTTTTCCCCCTTCTCATTCTTCTCTATTTCCTCCTCAAAGATGGACTTGCCCCAAGAGACTGTGATCCGGATTTTGATGTTAACCATGATGTTGACCAGAGCAGTCTGTTCCAGCGAGAGTACCATAGAGGTCGAAAGAGGTTCTGGAATGGGTTCCGATTATGATGATGGAGGCGTAGTTTTCCAAGATCAACCAAACCAACAAGCAAAGGCGAGTATCAGAAAACGATCCGATAGAAGAAATTGTGATGGATTGTTAGCTGAAGAAAATTGTATCTGTAGGCTCTGTGATAATCTGGTTGAAGATGGATGCATAAAGAAATGCCAATCTAGTTTTAATATCCATATGGACCGGCATCCATTGAGTGACTATCACTCCTTAGTGGGTAACGTGTTAAACCAAACAGATTGTTGGGTATGCTCTCAAGTACCTCAGGGTCACAGCAAATCAGGGCTAGTACCATTTCCTTTAACGTTAGGGGAGGTACTTGAGCTAAGTGGTGGGAGACCGGTGGACCGGAGGTTTAACATCTCCAGCCCTCCTAGTTTGAAGCTCCACCAATACCATGTGGATGGGTCCCTCTTATGTTTGAATATCTCCAATCCCCGTAAGCCGGGAAATTGGGAAGTGTCATGGAGCAACCTTACCATGACCTTTTCACACAGAGCAGATAGAATGCCTACAGATACAGAGCTCGTACGCCACATAGCCAGTAGAGGAAAATCTTTCCGGTATCGATATACCTTAGGAAATAGGATTACTAAAGTTGGAGAGGTATCACCAGGATACTGTGCACATATCGTACAAACTGATACGTGCATTAAGCAGATGGAAGAATTAGGGTCAGGAGATTTCACCTGGAAGGTTTGTAACATGATCATGTCCTTCTCCGTCCCTTATGTTCTCCCCGATGATGCATATTTCATATGCGGGAGAAAGGCGTACAAGTGGCTTGCCCCAAACTCTGAAGGATTGTGTTATATTGGAAAAGTGTTGCCTGAAGTGATGACTGTTACACATGACAAAATGAAGGACATACACCGTGGTGCCCAAGCTCCTTATACTCACACTCATTACGAGCACCGAGTTAAAAGACAACTGTCAGAAAGGTTAGAGCATCCGGCCTCTGATCTTATCCATGAATCCACCGGGATTCAGGTTCTGGTAGCGTTAGATTTCACTCGTACCGCTCGAGGTGTGATGAATTATAGATACATTTCCGCACTCGCCAATTTGTTAGATAATATCACTGAAATGTATGATGACACGTTTAGATACACTGGAAGAGAACTTCAAGCTTACAAAACAGAACTAGTTCAGCATAGGATGGTTCTTAATTATCTTACAGCAGTAACAGGCGGATATTGTGTTACATTGGCAACACAGTACGGCATAAAGTGTTGCACGTATATCACAAATAGCACCGAGGATCCGGTAGAGGTCATAGACCAAAAGATGGACGATATTCTCCAATTGAAGTGGGAATTTCGTCGAAAACACAATCTCACCCTTGCTGCTGTAGGTAATGAGCTGACTGGTTGGGTGTCATGGTTGAACCCACGAAATTGGTTCTCCGGTTTAGGAGACTGGGCTCAAGGAGTCATAATGGATGTTGGAAAGTTTCTACTATGTATCTTGGGTGTCATTATATCGATTGGATTGATATTTAGATGCGGGCAGGCTTTAATGAGGTGCAAACAAAGTACAAAAGTGATGAGCTTGAGGAGCAAGGAAACTGTAATTAACCTGGATTTGATTTATGACCCAATGATAGAAACCAGAATGTGATGAAAATGCGATTATACGGTCCGTTTCTTTCACCTGTTTTTCTGCTTTTCTCCCAGATACAAAGACCCCCTTGGACGAGGAAGCTGACGAGACGAGATGTATACAGACAACGGATTGACCAAAGAAGAAGATTTGACAACTTTAAATATGGACACTTGATGAACTTTGCCATGGATCCCCAGTTTCCCTAGTACTTTTAAACTCACGCTAGCCCAACATTTTTTGTAAATCTGATGGCTCAGACAAAGCTATTTGCTCATGCCCAAGGAGCAATACAGCGCAAAGAAGACGACTCTCAACAGATACCGAACACAACTTCAACAACAGATGTACATTTCCCTGACATAGAATATCATTGCATTTTTCGTAAGTGTTCTTTATCTTCATCTCTACAACCCCCAGGTAACGACACACATAGACGATAGGGAATACAGGCACAGATAGCAGCAACCACATACCTCCCCCATTCATGTATCATCAACTAAAATGTGCATCCCCATTTTGTTACAACCACAGCCGAAATGAGCTCGGTAGAGTTTGACAGCCCATCCACAGACCTGTACCACAGGATAAGAAGGAATTCAAATGTATACTTCGCAATACCTCGAAGCTTGATTTACCACACGTACGGCACGATGATACATGACCCTCCAAACATGGACTCATACACACATGCTTCTACTTTCTCACTAGGTCATACCCTTTTCACACCTACTCCTCTCTTCTTCCTTACCCCACCATGGAAATCAATTAACCCCTGACTTACATTTTTCTCCTTAAATATTTTAGAAGGTGGCAGTTATTATTGACTGCCAAAGGGTGGACTGTCAAAGTCAGAAAAATGTCTCTATGCACGTTGCCATATTTGCACCGCACACTGGTCCGCGCTGCGCATGCGTACACTCTCCCGTGAAGGCGCATACCCGCAATAGCGTGCACTCGCAGGCGCGGTATGCGTATTTACGGTAGAGTTTATGTAGTCGTAGCGTGCGACTCATTCGTTACATATTTTCACAATTAATGTAGTTTATAGATCATGATCCCTTTGATAGTTTCTGAAAGTTTGGTTAATATAGAAGGTCCCAGTTTAAAGGAATCCCTCTTTGTATTGTACGAAGGGTCTGACAGGAATCATACAGCAGTGTTTGGTACCCATCAGAAGAGTATTTAATTAGTAATATTCCGGTGTTGGTTTGGAGCGTATTAATCGCTCGTGCGAATAGTTATGGACATAAGAAGTTTATGTCCATTTCTATTATTTACACATACTCAGGTATGCGGCGGGAAACCCAGTTTCCCACCCACCTGAGCTGTTGGAAATCGTCACAGCCCACCTGTATGAATCACCCTATGACCTTTTGTTATGATGCAGGGCCGAATTCCTTCGGCCAATGGACAATGGGATTGTAGGGACTATGAGATTGCATTGTGTGTGGGGCATAAATAGGCAGGCCGACCATATCCAACTTCACTCTCTCATCAACGGTTATCTGCTGATAGCCGGGAGCTGGATATCGAGGCGCATGCGATCATACCCTTTGTGCGTAAGTTTTCTCTCCGTAATCATTGTCTTTCTGTGAGCCAATTTCTCTCATCTCTCTCCGTCTCTCTCTCTCTCCTCTTTTCTCTTATATCTCTCATAGTATTATAGCATTGTATTGTATTGCATTTAGGTCAGTGTAGTATTGTCTTTTTGTATTTATTGTTTAGTTCTGTGGTTAGGAAGTCTTTGTTATATTGTAGTGTATCATTTGTACTGTTATCCCCTTTTTACAAGTATATTAGATATAATACAGTTAATAGGCTTCGGACCCTAAACCAGTATCTGTGTATTTTCTATAGTATTAAGTGTTCACTTGAGCGTCGGTGACGCTCAAGCAGCTTTGTAGTTAGTCAGGTTACACAAGGTTGCACGTACACCCTGTATTCACATTAAGGTATTCTGTGTATTTCATTGGTATAAGGTTTAGACATAAAGGTATAGCATTGTGAGCGTCTGCACCGCTGGTGACCTCCTCGTGGTCTCGAGCGTAAGCTACGCCATAGCGAATCATTACTCTAGTCATAGCCAATAACGTGTCCTGTGATCACTGGGCCGTGAGCGAACGTGACGCTTGAGCGTCTCGCTTACTGCTGAGCGATCGTTACGCAAATAGCGTACCATTACAGTACTTCTTAAGTAAACAGCGTACAGTGTTCTTAGACTTCATAAAGGGTTGTTTATACGACAAAGGAATTTAACATTGTCAATACTTACCTTCCCCGTTCCTGATCCAGACCGCTGCAGACCCCCTCCGCCGGCGGCGGCGCTCTTCTCCTCTCTTCGATCTATGGGAGAGACGTTATTACATCTCTCCCATAGAACAGCATAGACACTAGAGGTCAATTATGACCCCTAGTGTCTGTGCCACTATGCTGTGTGGTGCGCGATGACGTCATTGCGCAACGCACAGCAAAGGTCCTCTACATGAAGGGAAACTAGACCGTAGCGTCTAGTTTCCCTTCATGGAGAGGACCTTTGCTGTGCGGTGCGCGATGACGTCATCGCGCACCGCACAACTAAGGTCCTCTCAATGAAGGGAAACAAGATGCTACGCGTCTGGTTCCCTTCAAAGCGGGGGGGGCACTGCGGGGGGCACAGTGGCGGATCTTGCCCTGGTGCGGCGCCCTCCGGATGGCGCCGGTGCCCTCCGGAAGGCGGCGCCCCGGGCAAAAGTACCGCTTGCCCATGGCAAGAACCGCCACTGACTTCAGTCATTCATTATTGGACAGCTTAGCCGTCACTCAGCTGTCCTGTCTGTGCGAACCGGAGCGCAGCACCACAGATCGGATCGGAACAAAGATCTGATCTGTGCTGTGGCAGGGGGCCCTTTTGGAAAGGGGCACCTGGGGTACATACCCTCAGGGCCCCCCTCCCCCTTAATCCGGTTCTGGTTAAGGGGTGGATTCATCTAGACTCTGTCAGCAAAGGGCCATGCAGTGAAGGGGATTTAGCCCACTATACATTATTATACAGCGGCACCGTAGTGAAGGGAATGTATCCCATTACCTCACCATACTACAGGCAATACAGCTCCCAGTAACATAGGAGGAGACTTCTTAGTTAAAGTGGCTGTCATCAGTGAAGGGGACAGTACTACCCTTTGGGGGTCATTCCGAATTGATCGCTCGCTAGCTGTTTTTAGCAGCTGTGCAAACGCTAAGCCGTCGCCCTCTGGTAGTGTATGTTAGCTTAGCAGAGTAGCTCCAGACCTACTCAGCGCTTGCGATCACTTCAGACTGTTTAGTTTCAGATTTGACGTCACAAACGCGCCCTGCGTTCGCCCAGCCTCTCCTGCCTTTTTCCGGGCACGCCTCCATTTTTTCGATCACTCCCTGAAAACGGTCAGTTGACACCCAGAAACACCCACTTCCTGTCAATCACTCCGCGGCCAGCAGTGCGATTGAAAAGCTTTGCTAGACCTTGTGTGAAACTACATCGGCCATTGTGAAAGTACGACGCGCATGCGCATTGCGCCGCATACTCATGCGCAGAAGTGCTGGGGTTTTTTTTTTGCATAATCGATGCGCACCGAACATTTTCAGCTAGCAATCAACTTGGAATGACCCCCTGTGTTAAGAAGTGTAAAACCAGTCAGCCAATTGTAGCAATCGGATTTTGGCCATCATTCCGAGTTGTTCGCTCGTTAGCTGCTTTTAGCAGCATTGCACACGCTAAGCCGCCGCCCTCTGGGAGTGAATCTTAGCTTAGCAGAATAGCGAACGAAAGATTCGCAAAATAGCGAATAGAAAATTCTTAGCAGTTTCTGAGTAGCTCGAGACTTACTCCTACACTGCGATCAGTTCAGTCCTTTTCGTTCCTGGTTTGACGTCACAAACACACTCAGCGTTTGGCCAGCCACTCCCCCGTTTCTCCAGACACTCCCGCGTTTTTCCCTGAAAGGCCTGCGTTTTTTCGCACACTCCCATAAAACGGCCAGTTTCCGCCCAGAAACACCCACTTCCTGTCAATCACACTACGATCAGCAGAACAATGAAAAAACCTTGTTACGCCGTGAGTAAAATACCAAACTTTTGAGCAAATTTACTTGGTGCAGGCGCACTGCAAACATTGCGCATGCGCAGTTTGCGACTAATCGCTCTGAAGCGAAACGAAATAACGAGCGAACAACTCGGAATGAGGGCCTTTGTGCAGAGTGATAGACTTACCTCTGTACAGTGTAAACACAGAGAATTAGTATCCATATCAGTCAGTGAACTAGAATGAATATAAATAATTGGCCTCAGTGTCCTCAGACCCATTGCTGAAGTACTAGGGTAGCACAGTCTAGCAACGCTCATCACTGATAATTGAAAACAGATGTAAGACATTTAATGCAGGATACATTTCAGCTTCCAGACACTGCATTTTAGTGGGAGCCATTCAGCCTTGAGAGCGACAGAACTTGATTACGCTACAGCTAACAAAGGAAGCATACAGAACATTTATTTAGGATAAATCCCACCGGACAAAAAGGGAATCAGCTGCATGTATTTTACTTTAATATCTTGACTCATACGAGACTTCATGTCATACTTGCCTATCTGACCCTCTCCATGAGGGAGAAAATGCTCTGTTCCTGGACTTTCCTGGTAATGTATGATTGCCATCACATGTGGTGAAACACCTTTCTTATCCATTACCTAGCTCACCACAGGTGATGGCAATCATACATTACCAGGAAAGTCCAGGAACAGAGCATTTTCTCCCTCATGGAGAGGATGAGGTAGACAAGTATGCTTCATGTGCACCAACGTATCGGTCATTAGTCACTGCGCAGTATAGACATTTAAGGGGAGAGTAACATTGTTAGATATAGACCTAAATCTAGATACAGTGGGAACCACGGAGAGGTCTTCATTGTTACAACATTGCTTTTATTTAAATTGCTTACAGTAATTGTATCCATTTGGGTTGTTCAATGTTGATTCTTTTGTTGCAGATAATCTAAACATTCTACCCTTCTAGGACATAGATTTGCTGAGATCGTCGGTTGCCGTGAAATAAAACGTTCCTTTATTGTTTATACGTAATTGTTGTTATAAGAAAAGCACTGAACTAATTGATTGTAATATTGATATTGCCGACGGCAATTGTCGCAGAAGGGCCTCTGTGCACCCTATTATTATACATAAAGTGAATTGTACTTTTGGGAACTACCTAACGCTTGATTACAGTACATTGATCGACCTCCCCTTCCTGTGAATACCAGGAAGATCTTAAGAAAAGGTACGACTATGAGAGTATCAAATATACTGCCCCTACACCTATTCAGGAACATACGTTATAATCGTTAATAGCGTGACCACACCCCCTAGATTTTTTTTGGGTAAAAGCAAAGTATGCTCAGCACCAGGGCCGGTGCTAGGGTGTTCGGCGCCCCCCTGCAAACTATAAAATTGCGCCCTCCCATATTCCGTTGGCGTGCGCCGGGAAAAGGGGTGTGGTCTCACAACTAAGGGGCATGGCCACACAATAGTACCCCCATTTAAAATTACGCCACAATGTAGCACAATCTTATTAATCTTATACGTAATGCCCCACCCGTAGTAGTAGCGTCCTTATATGTAATGCACCCCAGTAGTAGTAGCACCCTTATACATAATGCCCCCCAGTAGTAGTAGCATCCTTATACATAATGCACCCACAGTAGTAGTAGCATCCTTATACATAATGCACACAGAGTAGTAGTAGCATCCTTATACGTAGTGCACCCCCAGTAGTAGATGCGTCCTTATATACGTAATGCCCCCCCCCCCCAGTAGTAGAAGCGTCCTTATACGTAGTGCACCCCCAGTAGTAGAAGCGTCCTTGTACGTAATTCCCCCCTAGTAGTAGTAGCGTCCTTATACGTAATGCCCCCCCCACAGTACTAGTAGCGTCCTTATACGTAATGGCCCCCCCAGTAGTAGCATCTTTACATGTAATGCCCCCCCCCCTGTAGTAGTAGCGTCCTTATGCATAATGCCCCCCCAGTAGTAGCATCCTTATACGTAATGCCCCTCTAGTAGTGGTAGCATTGTTATACGTAATGCCCCCCGAGTAATAGTAGCGTCCTTATATATAATGCCCCCAAGTAGTAGTAGCGTTCTTATACGTAATGCCCCCCCCCCAGCAGTAGTAGCGTCCTTATACGTAGTGCACCCCCAGTAGTAAAAGCGTCCTTATACGTAATTCCCCATAATAGTAGTATCATCCATATACGTAATGCCCCACAGTAGTAGTAGCGTCCTTTTACATAATGCACCCCCAGTAGAAGCCTCCTTATATGTAATTCCCCCGTAGTACTAGTAGCGTCCTTATAAGTAATGCCCCCCCCCCAGCAGTAGTAGTGTTGTTACGCGTAATGCCCCCCCTGTAGTAGCGTCCTTATATGTAATGCACCCTCCCAGTAGTAGTAGCGTTGTTACGCGTAAAGCCCCCCCTGTAGTAGTAGCATCCTTATACGTAGTGCACCCACAGTAGTAGTAACATCCTTATACGTAATTCCCCCCTAGTAGTAGTATCGTCCTTATAAATAATGGCCACCCCAGTAGTAGCGTAGTTTCACGTAATGCCCCCCTGTAGTAGTAGCGTCCTTATACGTAATGCCCCCCCCAGTACTAGCGTCCATAAAGTGCGCGTACGCAGACATACCTCACACACACAATTCACACATATATACACACACATACACACCCACCCACCATATGCACACACACATACACACCCACCCACCATATGCACACACACATACACACCCACCCACACACACCACTTACCTAAGCCAGTCTCCCTCTGTACTGCAGTGCAGCCTGGTCAGTGTAGCTCCGCCCCTTCTGTCCCGGTTAGCCCCGCCCCCTTTCGGCCCATTAAGCTCCGCCCCCGTCTGTCCCGTACTCAGCCGCTGTCACACGGGGACGGGAGGCAGGAGGTTTTTGATTCTGCAGACGCTGCTGCCAGTGACTGTCATACAGTGACAGACACAGCAGCAGCAGGGGGGACAGGAGTCACAGGACGGCGCAGCAGTGAAGGGATTCAGAGCAGGGAAAGCGCCTCTCTGTCCCAGCGCCTCCCTGCACTGCATCCCTTCGCTGAGCGGGTAGCGCCGGGCCTGCTCAGCACTGTACCGTGTACTGGGGGGTGGCTGCCCATGCTACTCAGCTGGGGGTGGATCAGGGGGGTGGCAATCAGAGCAATCACTCATCATGCCACCTCCCTGGACCCTCAACAGTCCAGCACAAAGCAGCGGTGCTGGGGATAGAGGCTTCTGCCACTTAGTAGCAGCCCGATGTGCCACTGCTGCTGACCTGGGTGGCATCTTCCTTTACCAAGATGGCCACCTACACTTAGTCTGCGCATGCGCTGTGCCATCTTATCACTGTTCTTGAGCACCACAGTAGTACACGGCTGTATAACACTTAGCTCCATGGGGGACCCTGCGATAAAAACACTCTGCTGGAAACCGTAATGGGAAGACTGATGATATCTCTGCAAGTGATGTCCTAATTGTAAGGAACAATATAAAGCAGTGTATATATAGGCTTACCCTACTATCTCTTTAAACTGGGACGCTCTTGAATTACACAGGTTCTGTGGCTGATTAAAACCAGGTAAAATGCATGCTTGAATTAAGCCAGCCACAAAGCCTGTGTAATTCATGAGTGTCCAGGTTTAAAGCGATAGTATGGTAAGTCTAGTTACAGTATATGCAAAGCATAATCTCTAACACCTGATGTATATGGTCATCAAACCCAGCCTCAATTAATGTACTGACAGTAACAAGTATAATTTGAGTGAACAAGTGCAGTGGCGGAACTAGTGAGCAGTGGGCCCAGGTGCAACAATTTGCTTTGCCACCCCCAACGCATCACTGCGTCCTCCCCCCATCCCAGTGGATCCAGGTCATGCTTAACCTATAGGATACACGTATACTACAGACAGCATTAGTGACCCCTGTATAATACAGACAGCATTAGTGACCCCTGTATAATACAGACAGCATTAGTGACCCCTGTATAATACAGACAGCATTAGTGACCCCTGTATAATACAGACAGCATTAGTGACCCCTGTATAATACAGGCAGCATTAGTGACCCCTGTATAATACAGACAGCATTAGTGACCCCCGTATAATACAGACAGCATTAGTGACCCCCGTATAATACAGACAGCATTAGTGACCCCCGTATAATACAGACAGCGTTAGTGACCCCCGTATAATACAGACAGCGTTAGTGACCCCCGTATAATACAGACAGCGTTAGTGACCCCCGTATAATACAGACAGCGTTAGTGGCCCCCGTATAATACAGACAGCGTTAGTGACCCCCGTATAATACAGACAGCGTTAGTGACCCCCGTATAATACAGACAGCGTTAGTGACCCCTGTATAATACAGACAGCATTAGTGACCCCTGTATAATACAGACAGCATTAGTGACCACTGTAAAATACAGACAGCATTAGTGACCTACATATACTACACACAGAGTTAGTGACCCCTGTATACTGCTATCCGGTCTCTAGGTTGGCCACACTTAGATCGACAATGTCTAGGTTGACCAATATTGGTCGACACTAATTAGGGTGACATGGTTTCTAAATCCACAGGGACTCTAGGTCGAAATGCACTAGGTCAACATGACAGAAGGTTGACATGAGTTTCACAATTTTTTTAATTTTTTTAACGTTTTCATACTTTACGATCTACGTGGACTATGATTGGGAATGGTAACCTATACAGAGCGCACCGGTAGTGGGGCCAGGCACCTTGCCCAAAGCATGGAGAGCAATGCGAGGGGACATAGCGCACTAATTGGGGTTCCCGGTCACTCTAAGGAGAAAACGACAGAAAATAAAATAAAAAAGTCATGTCGACCTTCTGTCATGTTGACCTAGTACATGTCGACCTAGAGTCCCTGTTGACCTTCTTACTGTCAACCAATAGTAGTCGACCTAAGTTTGGTCGACCCTATGATCCACACCTCTGTATACTACAGACAGCATTAGTGACCACCATATACTACACCCAGCATTAGTGACCACCATATACTATACCCAGCATTAGTGACCACCATATACTACACCCAGCATTAGTGACCACCATATACTACAGACAGCATTAGTGACCACCATATACTACACCCAGCATTAGTGACCACCATATACTACAGACAGCATTAGTGACCACAATATACTACAGACAGCATTAGTGACCACCATATACTACACCCAGCATTAGTGACCACCATATACTACAGACAGCATTAGTGACCACCATATACTACACCCAGCATTAGGGACCACCATATACTACACCCAGCATTAGTGACCACCATATACTACACCCAGCATTAGTGACCACCATATACTACAGACAGCATTAGTGACCACCATATACTACACCCAGCATTAGTGACCACATATACTACAGACAGCATTAGTGACCACCATATACTACAGACAGCATTAGTGACCACCATATACTACACCCAGCATTAGTGACCACCATATACTACAGATAGCATTAGTGACCACCATATACTACACCCAGCATTAGTGACCACCATATACTACACCCAGCATTAGTGACCACCATATACTACACCCAGCATTAGTGACCACCATAATCTACACCCAGCATTAGTGACCACCATATACTACACCCAGAATTAGTGACCACCATATACTACACCCAACATTAGTGACCACCATATACTGCACCCAGCATTAGTGACCACCATATACTACAGACAGCATTAGTGACCACCATATATTACACCCAGCATTAGTGACCACCATATACTACACCCAGCATTAGTGACCACCATATACTACACCCAGCATTAGTGACCACCATATACTACACCCAGCATTAGTGACCACCATATACTACAGACAGCATTAGTGACCACCATATACTACACCCAGCATTAGTGACTACCATATACTACAGACAGCATTAGTGACCACCATATACTACACCCAGCATTAGTGACCACCATATACTACAGACAGCATTAGTGACCACCATATACTACACCCAGCATTAGTGACCACCATATACTACACCCAGCATTAGTGACCACCATATACTACAGACAGCATTAGTGACCACCATATACTACACCCAGCATTAGTGACCACCATATACTACAGACAGCATTAGTGACCACCATATACTACACCCAGCATTAGTGACCACCATATACTACAGACAGCATTAGTGACCACCATATACTACACCCAGCATTAGTGACCACCATATACTACACCAAGCATTAGTGACCACCATATACTACAGACAGCATTAGTGACCACCATATACTACACCCAGCATTAGTGACCACCATATACTACAGACAGCATTAGTGACCACCATATACTACAGACAGCATTAGTGACCACCATATACTACACCCAGCATTAGTGACCACCATATACTACAGACAGCATTAGTGACCACCATATACTACACCCAGCATTAGGGACCACCATATACTACACCCAGCATTAGTGACCACCATATACTACACCCAGCATTAGTGACCACCATATACTACAGACAGCATTAGTGACCACCATATACTACACCCAGCATTAGTGACCACCATATACTACAGACAGCATTAGTGACCACCATATACTACAGACAGCATTAGTGACCACCATATACTACACCCAGCATTAGTGACCACCATATACTACAGACAGCATTAGTGACCACCATATACTACACCCAGCATTAGTGACCACCATATACTACACCCAGCATTAGTGACCACCATAATCTACACCCAGCATTAGTGACCACCATATACTACACCCAGAATTAGTGACCACCATATACTACACCCAACATTAGTGACCACCATATAGTGCACCCAGCATTAGTGACCACCATATACTACAGACAGCATTAGTGACCACCATATACTACACCCAGCATTAGTGACCACCATATACTACACCCAGCATTAGTGACCACCATATACTACACCCAGCATTAGTGACCACCATATACTACACCCAGCATTAGTGACCACCATATACTACAGACAGCATTAGTGACCACCATATACTACACCCAGCATTAGTGACTACCATATACTACTGACAGCATTAGTGACCACCATATACTACACCCAGCATTAGTGACCACCATATACTACAGACAGCATTAGTGACCACCATATACTACACCCAGCATTAGTGACCACCATATACTACACCCAGCATTAGTGACCACCATATACTACAGACAGCATTAGTGACCACCATATACTACACCCAGAATTAGTGACCACCATATACTACAGACAGCATTTGTGACCACCATATACTACACCCAGCATTAGTGACCACCATATACTACAGACAGCATTAGTGACCACCATATACTACACCCAGCATTAGTGACTACCATATACTACAGACAGCATTAGTGACCACCATATACTACACCCAGCATTAGTGACCACCATATACTACAGACAGCATTAGTGACCACCATATACTACACCCAGCATTAGTGACCACCATATACTACACCCAGCATTAGTGACCCCCATATACTACAGACAGCATTAGTGACCCCCATATACTACACCCAGAATTAGTGACCACCATATACTACAGACAGCATTTGTGACCACCATATACTACACCCAGAATTAGTGACCACCATATACTACAGACAGCATTTGTGACCACCATATACTACACCCAGCATTAGTGACCACCATATACTACAGACAGCATTTGTGACCACCATATACTACACCCAGCATTAGTGACCACCATATACTACAGACAGCATTAGTGACCACCATATACTACACCCAGCATTAGTGACCACCATATATTACACCCAGCATTAGTGGCCACCATATACTACACCCAGCATTAGGGACCACCATATACTACAGACAGCATTAGTGACCACCATATACTACACCCAGCTTTAGTGACCACCATATACTACACCCAGAATTAGTGACCACCATATACTACAGACAGAATTAGTGACCACCATATACTACAAATAGCATTAGTGACCGCCATATACTACAGACAGCAAAACTGATGGACAACGTTAAGATCCTAATTACATCCCTCAGTCTCAAAAAAATATCTTAAAACAGTAATGGGCGTGGCTTGGCGGCCATATCTAGTGAATGCACAGTGACGGAGCTCCCGGTGTGTTTGCAGGGAATTGCTGGCTCTACACTCTCTGAGCTGACCCTAGCCCCTTCTGACCACCTGGGTTTCTACCCGTGCATACATACAGTACCTGCAGGCAGGCAGTGTCCTGTATGCTGCGCCTGCAGACACCTTGCTTTGAGTTTGCGACCTAGATCCCTATAATTGTTTTTATGGACATCCCATCTACTGCTTACACTGTCATTGGTGCCAACATGCACCAAGACCGCGGGGTCCTTCCCAGCGCCTCCCAACAATCTGTCTACCCGGTCTGCAATGTGTCGTACCTGAGCACCCGAAAGACAACATTCCTGTACTGTACGACGATCGCGGTCCCGGTAGCAGATTGCCCTAGCTGTCTTTTTAATAATTGAATCCCCTATCACTATAATCTGACTAGGTGACTTGCTATCATCTTTCCCCTCTGTGCCGGAGGGACCGCTCCTCTGGTTGCTAGAGGAAACAGTCTCTGCCAGCTCCGTCAAATCTGACTGCCATCCACAGTATCTTCATCCACTCGGGCGAATTTACTGGGATTTAGCAGCTCAGAGCTTGCCTGCCACTTTTTCTGACGTCTACCCCTTCTAACTGTGACCCAACTACCTACCTGTTCATCCTCCTCCTTGTCCGACCCCATAAAACTATTTAGCAAAATTCTGGAGAATGTTCTGGACACCCGTGTAGTGTCTGACAGAGCTCACAGAGCCCTCAAGCCAAAAAATGAGCAGGGAGATAAACCCCATGATATCATGGGGTGGTCTTCATGTGACCGCCGGTCAGCTGACCGACAGTCACATGATCTCCTCGGTGAGCCTGACGGCTCACTATCCCGATGGTCGGCATGCCGACCAACAGGGACTATTTCCACTCGTGGGTGTCCACGACACCCATAGAGTGGGAATAGAACCCGTGGCGACCGCCGGGATCCCAGCGTCGGTATGCTGCCGGGATCCCGGCGTCGGTAAGGTGACCGGAGGTCAGGAGACCGCCGGTCACCCGTACTACACCCGATATCATGTGCAGACTATATTATTTAATCGACAAGGAACTGCTGCAACGTAAAGTGCAGTCTCTTCATGGCATCGATTTCAATGATTTTACTGGAGTACACTTCAACAGAGGCCTTTGCTGAGCCCACTTATTGCGGAGTTGCAAAAACACAAATTAAGATATCATTGGGGGTTTCCCTTAAGTGTCCTTGTTCACCACAATGGCACGCTTCACTCCCTCAGAGAGCCTGGGGTCTTGTCTGCTTTCTGGGATGGCCTACAAATTTCTAAAGTAGACTAAGGGGGTCATTCCGAGTTGATTGCACAGTAGCTATTTTTAGCTGCCGCGCGATCAGATAGTCGCCGCCTATGGGGGAGTGTTTTTTTGCATAGCAAGGCTGCGATTGCTTGTGCAGCCGAGATATGCAAAAAACATTTTGTGCAGTTTAGGAGTAGTTCCTGACTTACTCACCCATCCACTGCGATCACTTCAGCCTGTCAGGTACCGGAATTGACGTCAAACATTCGACCTCCAAATGCCTGCACACGCCTGCATTCAGATCACCACTCCCCGAAAACGGTCAGTTGACGCTTGGATCCGCCTCCTGCCTTTCAATCTTCTTGCAGCCACTGCTGCAAAGTCTTTCTTCGTAGTTCTTGTCGTTGCCCAGCGACGGCCATCGCTGGGTAACGACGTGCCTGCGCATTGCGGGCGCAGTGCATGCGCAGTTCTGACCCGATCTCATGGTTGCAAAAAAGTGCAGCATGCGATCGGATCGGAATGACCCCCAAAGTCAGATTGGATAGCATCTTTTTTTCACCTAGATCCGCCACAGTTGCACAGCTTTCCTGCAGACAATCGGGGTTCTCCCTCACGATCACACATCCCCCCGATGAGTGTTCTACCTGACATGTATTGTTATATGCTTCTCAGGGTTCTCATTTCCTCCTTACTAACCTATATTCGTACCCTTTTTGGGTGCTATACATATAATAGGTTTAACATGTTCTAATGAGTGCTGTTTTCTAGAGTATTTGCCTTAAATTATTGTGTATGATAGGCTGAAATGTTCTTACTCATGATATTTGTACATTTCTATGTTTAGTGCCCTAGGTGGCGGCCTTGTACAACGCAGTCTGATGAGTGCATTTCTACTTCTTTACATATTATTACAAGTTTATTATTAATGACTTTTCCTTCCACAGTTCTACAGACAGGTTCTTGTGTAATGTTTTTAAGATTACTGTTTATTACATTTTGTGCCGGATATATATAGCAGTGTATTTTATGTGGCTTCTCTTTGACTTTTCTGGCAATTTTTATTCTGGCGATGGGAGTCCCAGGATTCCACATGTGCTCCATGGTGAATTTTTGAATTTGTTTGCTGTTGTTTCTATCCTTTTTGCTGTTACTGTTATTATGTATGATGTCATTTTTTAAAATTTTGCTGTACTAACGGTGATTCCATCTCTTCCTTTGTTCCCCTCCCCCTCAGGTCTCCACTGGTTCCTTTTTCTTCTCACTTAAAAATATTCTTTGGAAGGTCCAGGCATTATACTGTTTAATTTGTGTATGTTTTTCATGACTACTTTTAGGCTCCACTGTTTCACTAAGTAATATGTCTCTGCCAGTATCATCTATTTCCTCTATCAATGTAAAGAGGCTGAACGTGCCTGAGAAACACTCTGCAGCGTAACGTGATTTTCGTAGTAAAAAATTGGATATCATTTTTACACAAATAAATACACTTTAAAGGAGGTTGTACCCCTACCGTTAACAAAAATTAAGATATTATATACAAGACTATTGATGAGTATATTTTACTTAATAATATTCCTGATGCACGGAAATGCTCAACTTGAGAAGCCCACAAATGTGCGGTTCGGGGGTACTAATAAAATTAGGCTCTATAGCGATAAAACAGAGAAGCTCAGAAAAATGCTCCAGTACCTAAAATTCAAACCTTAGAAACTTCACATAAATCCTCCCTAGATCCCAATGTGGGTACGGAACTAGCACAGGCAAGGACAGCCTTAAATAAGCTGCTTTCGGACAAGACCAAATTGGCTTCCTGGAAGTGTCATCATAAATATATTTATTGGGGAAATAAACCTGGTAGACTTCTCGCACATTTCCTACATGATCAAAGAGCGGTAACCTTTATAGCCAAAATTAAAGATTCCTATGATAAGCTTAACTTTCTCACTGAACACATAGAGAGCACATTCCAGAAATATTATTCTGCTCTTTACGCATTCTCTGACCCTCTCTCCCCGAAGCAATCTGTTTCACAGGCTCAAGAGATAGCCGATTACCTAACCGTCATAAATTTTCCAAAAATTTCTGATGTTCGACTCCTAATTGATCAACTTATCATCAGTGATGAATTGGAATCTGCAATTAAGTCAACTCCAACAGGGAGGGCCAAGATGGATTTACCATCTTATATTACAAATTATTTTAGTCCTCCTTAACGCCTTTGCTTCTCCAGACATTCCATGAGATTGATGGGATTGAAAAACCTTTCCGCCACAATGTTCGAAGCTCATGTTACTGTTTTGCATAAGTCGGGCAAAGACCCAACACTGTGGGTCTTTATTATATGTGGACTTCAAGCTATGTGAGAAAATTCTAGCTAATCGTCTCAAACCCTGGTTGGCCACACTGAATTACGATGACCAAGCAGAATTTGTCCAAGGATGGGAGGAAAAAGTCAACACCACTGAGGTGATTTACCTAATTTATCATTCCATGGCCACGCAAACTCCTACTATCTTGCTGTCCACAGACACAGAAAAGGCCTTCGATAGGGTGGATTGGCAGTTTATGGAAGGTGTGCTTGGACATATGGGTTTAGGTCTGGTGTGTCTAGCTAGGATATTAGCTTTATATAAAGTTCCTAGTGCTCGGGTCAAAGTCATGTTCTTCACCTATTATTATTATTATTATCCTTTATGTATATGGTGCCACAAGGGTGCCGCAGCGCCCAATTACAGAGTACATAAACAAATAATCAAGCAGGAAAACAGCAACTTACAGTTTATGACAGTATTGGACAAGTACAGGGTAAATAAACATAGTTACATCAGCAGATGACACTGGAATAAGTATCAGGTGGCAGAAGACTGCTGGATTTGGTGCCGTTGAAGATTATTAAAGTAAGAAAAAGGATGAGGGAAGAGGGCCCTGCTCGTGAGAGCTTACATTCTAAAGGGGAGGGGTAGACAGACAGGGGTGACACAGATGGGGTACATAGAGAGCGTGGAACCGAGGGTTAGGATGAGATTTGGCTGGGTTTGGTGAAGAAGTGGGTCTTGAGAGCCCGTTTGAAGTTTTGCAGAGAGGTGGAGAGTCTGAGGGTGCAGAACGTGAAAAATCTTGGAGGTAGGAGTGGAAGGAAGTAATCCGTAGGCAGGAGAGTTGGCGTGCATTAGCAGAGGGAAGAGGACGGGTGGGAGTGTAAAGGGAGATAAGGTGAGAGATGTAGATGGGAGAGGAGTGGGTGAGGGCTTTGTAAGCAAGTGTGAGAAGCTTGAAATGGATTCCTAATTCACTCATTAAAAAAATAAATAAGACAATGTCTGACCCATTTTTGGGGAAAAAATAGTTAAGTGGTTAAGCAAATTGAATGTATAAAGTGTAACTAGTTTAAACATTGGTCTAAATCATAAAATCTATCTCTGTTTATATTGCCCTTATCTTTTTATTGCAGCTCAGTCACTTATTGGCGCCCTGAGAGAACATCTGCCCCGATCTCAGGTGAGACGTAAGACAGGGATGTGCACTTTTAGTATTGCAGACGATCAATGAAGTTACTGAGGATAAAAGTGAAAGCAGTTTACTTGTCAAATAATGGGTTAGATTGGACACAGCCCAGAAAAACATTTCTGTCACTGAATATATAGATGTTTATTTGAGGAAAGAGAAAGTAACTTCTAGCTGTGCTGATCTGTCAACTGGCTGCTACTTCTAGTCTGTCTGTACAAAATATATCAATTCTATTCTCTTTGTGTGTGATCTGATGCAAAGGAGCAGGAACAGCAGACACAGTGCTTCGAAGGAACAGCAGAGACATAGCAATCTGTAGAAACAGCAGAGACATAGCAATCTGCAGAAGCAGCAGAGACACAGCGCTCCGCAGAAGCAGCAGAGACACAGCACTCCGCAGAAGCAGCAGAAACACAGCGCTCCGCAGAAGCAGCAGAGACACAGCACTCCGCCAAAGCAGCAGAGACACAGAGCTCCGCAGAAGCAGCAGAGACACAGTGCTCCGCAGAAGCAGCAGAGACACAGCGATCTGCAGAAGCAGCAGTTACTATTCCCTGAAGGAAAAGAAGAGACACAGAAGCACCAGGTAAAAGACAATATCTAGGAGACTCCACGTAGACACCATGGACAACCAACAACACAGAGATCATCCTGCCACAATTACTGAGCATGAACAGAGTAGACGGTAAGACAAATATCTGAATTAGTAGCATATAAATCATTTACAATTACTGCATGTTGGGGGTAAGTCCAAGTTGATCGCAGCAGGATGTTTGTTAGCAATTGGGCAAAACCATGTGCAGTGTAGGGGAGGCAGATATAACATGTGCAGAGAGAGTTAGATTTGGGTGTGGTGTGTTCAATCTGCAATCTAAATTGCAGTGTGAAAATAAAGCAGCCAGTATTTACCCTGCACAGAAATAAAATAACCCACCCAAATCTAACTCTCTCTGCACATGTTATATCCAGTGGCGGATCTTGCCACGGGCAAGCAGGACTTTTGCCCGGGGCGCCGCCTTCCGGAGGGCGCCGGCGCCATCCGGAGGGCGCCGCACCATGGCAAGATCCTCCACTGTCAGTGTGCGCCCCAGCAGTGTCCCCCTGCTGTGCCCCCCCTCCCGCTGTGAGAAGGGAACCAGACGCTATGCGTCTGGTTTCCCTTCGTGGCGCTGGTCCTCCCCCGCTCTGAAGGGAATCAGACGCTAAGCGTCTAGTTTCCCTTCATGGAGAGGACCTTTGGTGTGCGGTGCGCGATGACGTCATCGCGCACCGCACAGCATTGTGGCATAGACGCTAGGGGTCATAATTGACCTCTAGCGCTTATGCTGTGCTATGGGAGAGACGTCATGACTGACGTCTCTCCCATAGATCAGAGGAGAAGAGCGGCGCCGGTCTGCAGGAGCGGGGTACAGTAAGTATACTTTTTTTTTCTTTTCTTTTTTCCCCCAGCGGCGCTACAAATGGGGGGCGTGACTGACCACGCCCCCATGTTAAGCCACGCCCCTAAATTTTGCCCGGGCCGCCGAAAGGGCAAGAACCGGCCCTGGTTATATCTGCCATTGGGCCTAATTCTGAGTTGATCACAGCAGCAAGTTTGATAGCAATTGGGCAAAACCATGTGCACTGCAGGGGAGGCAGATACAACATTTGCAGAGAGAGTTAGATTTGGGTGGGTTATTTTGTTTTTGTGCAGGGTCAATACTGGCTGCTTTATTTTTACACTGCAATTTAGATTTCAGTTTGAATACACCCCACACAAATCTAACTCTCTCTGCACATGTTATATCTGTCCCCCCTGCAGTGCACATGGTTTTGCCCAATTGCTAACAAACTTGCTGCTGCGATCAACTCAGAATTACCCCCATTGTGTGATGGATTAATTGTAATTGTGTAGTCATTTACAGAGACCTTCATGGACAGTTGCCTGTGAAAGAGATCTGCAAGAATTGTGTAAAATAGATTTTTATTATCTATGTGTAATAATTCCAGTCACACAGAGAGAAGAGCGGGGATCTTGCACTGGGCTAGTACTGATATAACATGGCTGCAAGAGCTTCTGAGGAGAAATAAGGTGACCTGCGAGCCGCTCCCGCTCCCCAACGAATGTAACTGGCGAGATATGGTGATGGACAAATCCCTGTGTGTCATATTGTACCACTCCCAGAAGTCACACAGATCTATACATCACATGCAGCAATATGTGGATTACTGCAAGAGCATTAAAGGTAAGGGTTAAACAGGCGCTGGTTATTGATACTGCATTACAGGGGTCTGGGAGGTGTCTCAATAATGAATTCATTTCTAATGGCAGCCCTGGATCTGTATAATGTGTGTCACAGCCATTTAACACATTCATTGAGTCATTTTGGTTGATCGACACAGTAGCACAGTGGTTAGCTTGCTGTCTCACAGCATTGAGGTCTTCCTGCCATGTCCCTTTATATAGGGAGTTTGTATGTTTGCATGTGTTTCCTCTGAGCGCTCCAGTTTCCTCCCACACTCCATAAACATATTGGAATGTTGCTGGGCTTCAGTCAGGAAGAGGCAGTGGCGGTAATTCCAAGTTGATCGCAGCATCAAATGTGTTAGCAGTTGGGTAAAACCATGTGCACTGCAGGGGGTCAGATATAACATATGCAGAGAGAGAGAGATTTGGGTGGGGTGTGTTCAATCTGCAATCTAAATTGCAGTATAAAAATAAAGCAGCCAGTATTTACCCTGCACAGAAACAATATAACCCACCCAAATCTAACTCTCTCTGCACATGTTACATCTGCCTCCCCTGCAGTGCACATGGTTTTGCCCAACTGCTAAAAAATTTCCTGCTGCGATCAACTTGGAATTACCCTCAGTGTTTCCAGCTGCCAGACGATATGTAACATTCCTGCCTCCTAATTTTATTTTGTCTCTAATACGTAAATTACTGTAGGATTAGAGAAACCCCGGCCCTTTAACTATATAGTCCATGTTGACATAAACTGATAGAATGACCCCATAATCAGACGTTTTGCAGCCTTCTGGCTTATAGATCCCTTAGTTCTCCATAGCAGATTTTCACTTTAACATAAGAGATCGACATATTCTTTGTTATATTGCTACTATTCTGCTAATGCCCATTTTAATTTTGTAATTATCTGTGAAAATGACTTGAGAGATCGTGTTGGGAACCTACAGCACATATAGACTGACTGAGATAACGGGGCTCCTCTAAAATTGGACGCATTTGTGCGCCAAATGAACGTAGCAAAACACACATACTGAGGGGGTGATTCAGATCCGATCGCTGCTGTGCGTTTTTCGCACAGCGAACGATCAGGTCCTAACTGTGCATGTATAAGCACAGCAGTGCGCACACGCGTCGGACAACAACAACGGGCATTGCTGGTTAGCAACGGGATGGTGCAAAAAGTCTGATTGCACGAGCGTTCGCAAGGTGATTGATAGGAAGAGGCCGTTTGCAGGTGGCAACTGACCGTTTACTGTGAGTGTCCGGAAAAACGCAGGCGTTCCCAAGCGTTTTCAGGGAGGGTGTCTGCCGTCAGCTCCGGCCCCGATCCGCCTGGTCTCATCGCACTGGAGGAGTAAGTCCTGGGTCGCGCGCACACTGCACAAAGTGGATTTTCGCAGCTCGGCGTACACATGAGATCGCACACTTGTACGGCGAATATACACTCCCCCTGGAGGCGGCGACTATCTGATCGCAGGACAGCAAAATTAGCAGCCCAGCAATCAGATCTGAAACCCCCCCTGAGTGGGATGCAACCCATAATACATTCAGGTAAAAAAACATTTGCGTGTGTTTACTTGTACCGACTGGAAGCATAGAGATGCGATCTGACAGTGTAAGCAGTGAGTCTGGGGTTCCCTATGCCACAGCAACCATCGCCAGGCTATTAAGGGATAGGCTGATGCTTACGGACAACAAGATAAATTGGGCAGACACCAATATTGAAGGGAGGGGGATAACTGAGTGGGGTGCCTTGGAAGAAGCTTTGAGACATTGTGCTTCAACTGGGACACGGCAGCCTCCCCAGTAAACATGGGTCACCTGTCAAACTCTATGTCCCCGCTGGTAACACTATGGGCAGGATGTAATGAAGTCCGAGATCGCAGGAGGTGCCATTGCCGGGTGATTTTGGATGATTTGTTAAAGGGGCAATCACTTACAAGTAGATTTGAGCGGGTTCGGTATTACTCGGATTTACTCGGTTCTCAAAACAGCATCTTATTGGCTCACGGACGTCACGTGTTTTGGATAGCCAATAAGAAACATCCAGATAAAACCAAACTGGCGTTAATTCTGGCGTTACATCCGAACCCGCTCATCTCTACTTACAAGTCATGGTTTTGCCTTGTAAGTGATTAGTCCTTTTAAAAAAAAGTCAGTGATCGGACAGAATTCCGCACCTGCAGCGATTTCTAATGCCAGTACATCCCGCCATATATTGTAGCTGTGAGACCATCAGCATGAGTTCCCAATCGTAGGGGTTATTCAATTAGCTGCAGGGTTTTCTTGCCAAACCGAGGGAATCCAATTAGTGGGGATTACCCTGCGTTTGAATTCCGCAGTTGGACTGTACCTTACAGCTTCATTATCCACAAGGTAATGTCTGCATAAAAAAGACAAAATCGGTTTGTGCATGGGAAAAACCCATTGATCCTGCAGTTTATGTGGAATCAGTGGGTTTCCATGTCTGAATCACAATTTGTATGCATAGGAAAAAGGCAATTTAATTGAATAGCCTTTCCCCGCACTGTGGTATTATAGCCGCCAGTTAACCGTGGGGTAAACTCTGCAGCTAATTAAATACCCCCCATGTGCAACTAGGCCTAGCACAGAAAGCACAGTATTAGAATGCGTATAGTAGGTAAATGATCTACAATCAGGCAGCAGGGTAGTGCTTGTATGTGAAATATAGTTTATTTACTATGGTCATAGGCGTTTCTATAATGGGTGCAGTGTGTGCGGTGCACATGGGTCCCTGGGTCCGGGGGGGGGGCCAACACCCTGCAACCATATATTATACTTTATACTCCAGAGTCCCACGGCAGCAGCCGGCACTGCAGACACAATTCACCAAGAAAATGGCCGCATAAGCGTGAACGCCATGTTACTGGAGACCTGCGCATGTGCTGCAGCTACTGGAATAAAGCCAGAGTCTACTCGC